>NW_013652638.1:0-55894 GCF_000499385.1 Eimeria necatrix
CTTATACGTCACCGGGATAAGGTCTGGCTCAGCAGCAAGCACCTACCGCCTTTCAACAGCTGCCCTAAGCTCGAGCCCCGCTACCGCGGACCCTTCGAAGTCCTCCAACGCATAGGAACTGTTGCTTACCGTCTCGCTCTGCCTCCCACTTATGAATGCCATGGTGTTTTCCACGTTTCACAGCTAGTTCCCCACCGCCCCCGCCCTCCTGCTTTGGTTCCCTCGGCAGCCGACGCTGCCTGGCCTCCTATCCACGATGCAGCAGGCAATCCCACAGATGAATACGAAGTCGACTATATTATGGACCAAAGCGGCTCGGGAGATGCAGCTCAGTACCTCGTGAAGTGGCGCGGGACCCCTGAAGAGCAAGCCACATGGGAACCAGCTAACCATCTTACCGGCTGCCCGGCTTTGCTTCGCGCTTGGCGCCGCCGCCAACGAAGACGTCTTCAAGCTCGAAACAACATTGGCCCTTCCGAAGCGTAGCGGTATGGCTCCCTTGTACTCCACCTCCTCCAGCTCGGGCACCCTTCAATGAGGAGGGGGGGAGAGAGCGCTGCGCATGGCGCGCGCTCACGGCGTTAGCTTTCGACGAGCACAGAGATTGAAAAGGCAAAATAATGCATTTTGGGGTAGGTCATTTCAGTCCGGCAAGGGGGGAAGTTGTAGTGCACAGACACTACAATGGGGCTGGTTAGTGCTCTAGAGAGGATAGCTAGCCAGCGACCTACGAGGGGTCGCAAGACTGGAGGGAGACAGGGCCCTCTTACCAGACAAAAAGTAAGAGAAAGTGATTATTATTTTATATGCACACGGAATTCGTGGAATTGCGTGGAGACTGGGGCTGGAGACAGCGCCAGCAACAGGGCAAGCCTCCCTCCCTTAGGGACTAGGAGGCGAGCTCCCAGGAGGGTGCGAAACAGACAGACAGAATTGAAAAACTCATGATTTTGTATTCTTAATCGCAATAGCTGTAGTTTCTAGGAAATGGACTAGCGTAGGGTGCAGTTTATAGACCCTGCCCAAGGGACTGAAAGCACGTAGTCGCAGCTGCGGGTGCAGTGCACTACAGCTACCGCATACATTATCCTTTTGCTATGGCTAGGCGGCCTAGTACGCTCGTATTCAACCACGCGTAGGCCCCCTTGTTTAATCGTTCCGTCTTCTCAGTGCTAGGACGGCTGGACTGCCTACTACTCTTGCTCTCCAACGTGGTCCAGCCTCTGTAGTGCGCAGGCACTACAATGGGGCTTGCTGGTGACTAGAGGATAGCTAACTGATGACCTATAAGCGGTTAAAAGGTTGAGACGCGGATTGAGCAGTGTAACCTCTTATTAGTGAAATAGAAAAGCAATTTAATAGCAAATTAACATGCATAAACTAGAAATGCCTGCGAATGCCCTAAGATTGGGGCTGCCGACAACGCCAGCACGGGTGCGCGTTATATCCTCACCGGGCCAGCAAAGCAAGAACCAGAAGTGACTTTTATGAAATATAATTTTGAGAACTTGAAACAAAATGGTCTTCTTAATAATTTAATTGATGTTAGGAGGCTGATGTGTCTGTAGAAGAGAAGATTTCATACAACTCCGGAGTTGAGGGTCGTGCAGCATCGTAGATGCTGTAGAGAACGCAGTGTACCACATCCGCACTCGCGCGGCTCCAATCCCCTCTGGGTGTACCGGCGCTCGATGCGCAGCAGAAAGGCCTGCATAGTACTGCCGTCCACTGGTAGTATGGGAAACGTTACGCCCGAATCCCCGGTCCCGCATATAACAGTTCTAATTACACTTGTAGCGGATTGGAATTGGTCCCACGTGATGTAGGGACTGTCCCCTTGCATACTGGTAACACTGGTTATAGGCGCCACCTGCGGGGGTGTCTCCTTATGCCCACGCGGCCGTTCTGCCACGGTGAGTTTCAGAGTAGCATGACGAGGATGGGTCGGCGTCTCTCTGGGCAATTTGTTTACTGACATTGTAGAAGTGTCCTTTTGCATAGGACCGACTACACTTCCGTTGCGTAGGTGCATTCCTTACTGAGCTGAGATATCTAGGTGCGAATTATTAAGGCAAAGTATTTGTACCCTCAGGTCCGGAAAAAGTACTTTTTATATCCCGGAACACCCTCAAATTTAGTACTCCGCGTTCTCTGCAGTGACCACGATGCTGCCTAGCCCGCAACTTGGGCGTTCTATGAAATCCTCTGTGCTATCGACGCATCTGTCGTGTAACGTCTACCAATTTATTAAAATGACCGTTTTGTTTCAAGTTCTCAAAACCACACTTCATAAAAGTCACTCCTCATGGTTCTTGCTTGTTGGCCCGGTGAGGATGTGACCCGCACCGGTGCCGGCGTTGTCGCCAGCCCCCATCTTAGCGTATTTGTAGACATTTCTAGTTTGTACATGTTATTTTTCTAATAAATTGCTTTTCTATTTTACTGCTAGGAAGTTTTCGCGCTCGATCAGCGTCTTAACCTCTTAACCGCTTATAGATCACCAGCTAGCTATCCACTATAGGTCACCAGCAAGCACTATTGTAGTGCCTGCGCACTACGCTGTCTCTTCTGAAGTTTCTTTAAGCCGGCGTTCACTTGCCTTTGATTGCAATCAGGATCCCTGTACAGGATATCCGTAAGTCCCAAGACGGTAGCCTCCTTCATATCTGTTGCTGCAAGATTTGATGCTGCGCAAAAAAAATGGCAGCTGCTGCTATGCTGGCTCCGGCCATTGTTGCTGCAGCTTCCGCTGCAGTGATGTGCACACATCGAAAACTTAACACTTATGCGCAAACTTGCTTTTCGTATTTTATGTTAACTATTTTCGCCATCTATTCTGTCTTATCACGGCCATTTCTCATCTGCTGTATGTATATTTACTTTTATGATTCCTGTCTGAGCTTCCACCGTAACCTCTCCTTGGAGGGCCGCTGAGGCCTGCACTAGCTTGTCGTACAATCATGAACTTATTTCTTTGCGCGTGTGTGTATCTGTGTATGCGGCCATACGTAGATGTTAACATGCTTCATATGCGTGTGAAATATGGAACGAATGCATGCTCACGCTCTGCGCTGCCTTTTGTTCGGCAGCTGTAGGCCGCGTGGCCTAGCCTCTTATATGGAATGCGAAACCATTAACGAAAAACAAATTTATAGCGTTTATAGTAAGAATGTAGCACACTACAAGAGGAGTACAGAAGGAAGCTGACAGACTCAGTGTCAGAGAAAGTGTGTAGAGACTGGGACATTCGGCGGGAAAGCGAGTGCAGGAAGCAGAGAGCGTGGATGAGGCCCACTTGTGTTTGCGCAGGCAGCGACTAGGAACTCGTGGGGGAGCAAAGCATCCGTTGATTAAATTGGGAAGTTTTCAGGCTTCCCGTTTCTCAGATTCACTTCGTCGCTTCACAACATACATAAGTTTGTCTCCCCTGCCTACTAGTTCATGATGCTGCCAACGTTTTACTAATCTGCTGGATTGATGGCCGCATCCTGTGCGCAAAGCCAAGCAACAGCAGAGTTTTTTGAGGCCATGCCGCGGAGGAAGTGCTGGACGATTGGGAGATGTTCAAAAGATTGTGACAGAATTCAGTGCGAGACACGGTAAGTACGCTTACCGATGGGCTCTGTGTCCATGGACGGAGAGCAATATGACGAGCAAATTCAACGCATTCCTTGATGGCCAGTAGATGCTTGCTGCTGAAGCGAACTTTGTCCCTAACCGCGTGCTCACACTTACCCTGCCTTGAGTCTGTGGTAGCATGTAAATATGCGCTCAACCGCGGGGCACTTTATTGGAACAGCTCTGTAGTGAGGTTTAAGCGTAGGGGTCAAAGCGTCAACAATCACGATAGGCTATAGTGAGGAAGCTATGAGTACACATCACTTTAGAAGGGAGGACTCCGTGAAAACATGGCTTGTTATGTTATATACTAGTTCGAGAGGAGGCACAATAACTGCGATGTGCACTCTTTCGAATTTCTTGACCCACTAAGTGTAGTGCACAGGCACTACAATAGGGCTTGCTGGTGACCGCAAGAAGAAAGCTAGCTGGTGACCTATGAGAGGTTAACACGCTGAACGAGGACAGGAACTTCTTACTAGTATCGAAGTAAGGCAGTTTATTAGCAAATTAGCATATATACACTAGACTTGTCTGTGAATAGCTGGAGATTGGGGCTGGCAACAGCGGGCACCGGTGCAGGCCTCCCCACAGGGCCAAGGAGGCAAGAACCTTGAGTGGGAGACTTTTAGGGAAAATCGATTCCAGGGCATGAGAAGAAGACTATATTTATTGAAATTCGGGTATTTGTTCCGTAAGAGATGCGTTGAAGGTAGAAGGTTTTTCATAAGGTGCCCTCTTCGTGGGCCAGGTAGCAATGTATACGCAGCAGAAGGCGCTGTATACTACATCATGCATCTGTTTCGAAGCTGGAATGGTGCGTTCGGTATTAGCGCAACCCCAGGGCTGGTAATCATGTGGCACCAAACGCTAAATACTGGAACGGGCGCAGAACTGCTGTGACATATCCTTGTGGAACCTGGCATTTATGCCTGAAATGAGTACTTCCGCAATGCTGTTACAGCGAAAGAACCAGGTAGCAAGAAACTCGACGCTATGCACTGCAGTGCGTCATATGCTGAATAAGGATCACTAGGGTGTAGGGCATTGGTGAGAGGGATGTTGGAAATGAAATCTAAATTGGCGTGGATTCGGCGTCTTAAGGAGCTAATAAGCACCTGGAGGAAATCCGCAGGCTTGCAACTTGGCGTGTCGAATTTTCTGTGTACGCACGACTGAAGGGATGCTGTACTGCATTCTAGCATGCTTAGCCATTGCTGACGTTTAGTCAAAATTAGTCAAAAACAGAAGGGCTTCCTTCTGCCGCTGTTTGCCTGCAGTTGTGTCATCGTTACTGGCATATAGCACATGAGTAAAGACACCAGGAAACCTTGCGCTCAGATGCGCCTTATATGCTGAAAATCAATGCTTAAATAGTGGCATAAAAAAGAAAGCTAGCTGCTGCGGAGCTCCGCTTAGGTAAGCTTTTCCGCTTATTGCGTTGCTCCCACGTAAGGTGTGTGGAATACTGGATACTTGTGATAAACTAGAACAAAAGCCTATATTGAAAAAGCTTATCTCTTTGGATGCATTGGTCGACGACATACGCGACGACAGTCACAAGCTGATTTAGTCTCCATACTGAAACTACAACATTCGGGGAGCTAGAGTCAAAATGGCCAAAAAGCTGGATGAGAATATGTGTTACTCATCCTGATCAAGTACGAGAGAAAGCTTCGCTGCATGCTATGCTGGACCTGCTTTCCATTTAGTTTTTGGCGAGTTCTTATCATCATTCCTGATGCGCCAACCTGGCGTTAATTTCCACACCAAAGCTGTACGAGATCTCCAGGTTGATGCTGGAGCTATAGGGAAGAGACCAATATTCTGGGGAAGCTGTTGTTAAATGCCAACTCACCTTCATTCCCCATCAATCGTTGTATATCACCGCACCTCATCACTTTCTCCATCTGCGTCAGACGTATGAACGTTTTCTTGGTAGTGTCCCACTTGAAGCCAACGATTCAACTGCAGCTCCCTGTGAATGGCATTCTTTCGCATTCTTGAGCTGTTCATTTGAAGCGAGGTACCCATTACGTCGAATCGACGATGATTGCATGTTCCACTCTGAATCGGCCCACAAAGCTTTTGAAATGGTCGTTGTTTAGAGAATGTGTTTGACGTAGTCTTGTCACATCTCAAATTTAATATTCAACCGTAGCCTCGTTCTCGATCCCATGCGCTTCAATGGGCTGAGCAGCGCTGCCACCTGACATTTTGCCGTTGTGTAGGTGAAATTATGTATATACCTCTCACCACGCGCATCAAGTTGCTTTAACGCTGTTCCGACGCCTAGTAATGCGGATTCAGCGATTGCATACTACCGGAACGGCTCCAGTGCGCAGACGGAGCCCGGTTTTTCAGCTACGTATTCGTCTGTGGGTAACTAAATTCGATGCATGGAGGCTTGGTTAGGAGCACCTAACGACACGCCCAGCTACCTTTATTTCGTGGAAGAAAACACATTAAGGGTATGTGAACGTTTTTGACAACATCAAAATGGGACAGGACTCTTCTGACAGTTGGCCGTGCAGTATATAGAGCCACCCTCTCCAGGCTAAGTGCGCTGCCTGCACTAAAGCCCAGCGTTGAATCGAAGTGAACAGGGACTAGGAGCCCTTGAAACTCTGCCTTTTTAATGTATTGTTTCCCAGTTGCACCAGACTTCCTAGGGCCGTTTCATTATGCTTTTTAAAGGAACGCCCACTCCCCGAAGCAATGCAGCAATACACCTTGTTTTTTTGCACAAATCAATGGCGGTAGATGGAGGAGTGGAAAGCTTTAGTGAAGTGAATGGATCACCTTCGAGAAAACTTTGCAAAGTTTTCTCGAAGGTGATCCTTTGATCCCGTTTTATTACAAACTTTTGTAGCATTTCTCTATCCTGTATCATCGGAATGGGACTAAAGAAGGGGCTGCTTTAAACTCTTTTGTTGCCTACGGAAACCCTGCCTATTGTGCGCTGCCCTACAATGCAACTAAAAAGGGTCATATAATTGCAAAATGCTGACATAGTAAGTCAAGAAATAAGCATGCAGAGGGTCTTAGTTTTTGGGTGATAAGGCCCAATGTGCTCTGCAGTTTGGCCCAGGAGTTGAGGCTAGAAGAGTTGCTGAGGCTGTAGTTAGCCACATGCCCAAGCGCCGAACCAGACAAGTCGGAAAAAAGAAGCTGTATCCCTGGAAATGACGACTTACAATGATGCAACCTTCCTCACTGCTTAGAAATCCTTCTAGTTAGGACTAAGCAGTGTGAGCCTATGCAGCCGGAGCAGGTGAGACAAGTGCAAGCCGACCTACGTTTAGCTCATTACACTGCCATTCTTCCCAAACTAACTTGGGCGGGCCAATTACATGCACCAAGGAAAAATAATTCAAAGCGTGAGATATTTATTCGACTACGCTTGGAAAGGTGGAGCTGCCGCTGGCAGGTCAGGGGTCCTGAGCAATTTGGGGAATTAACGCTAGAGTCCTAAACATTCAATTGCGCATCTGGGTGATCCTGTTCGTCGTTATGTTCTCCAGCGTAACTGGCCATTAATTCAAATCATAGTGTTTCGTCTTACTAGTATCTGCATCATCAATTCCCTTATACATTTTAGCGGGTATGGTTTATCAGCTGCATCAGTTACACGCTGAGGGCCAAACGGAGTAAGAAAGCTTCTTGCACATACTGTGAATGTTGACACGGCCTCAGACTCTCCCCATGCCGGAAATACTACCAATAGCCACATAATTTGTAAGGCTCAAACGTGTAAGATACTACAACAGCGAGCTAGTGTAGTAACTAAGTACTACTGCGACACACTTGTACGGGCGTTATTTGCACCGCTGCACTGTTCGAGAAAGGCAGACAACTGCTCCTGTCTCAAGAACAACCCTTCCAATCGAAATAAATAGGGAGCATGAGTCAAGCTAAGTGTCTCACTAGCAACCAGTCCGATGGTAACACTTATTGTGGGTATCAGCCACACAACGAGGCTTTGCCCCACTACATAGTTCGAAGGGGCGAATGATGAAGATAATCTCCAGGAAGAACCGTTAGATAGGCAAAGCGCAGTATTCAGAAAACTTGAAAAATACAGCTGAATAAAAGTTCATTAGTGCGAAAAACTTAAGCATTGGAAAATTCTATTAGTGCCGTAGTCACCACCCCCCAGGAGCAGCATTCGCTGCCTGTGCCTGAACATGAGCCACTGTTTTCCCGGTGATTGATTATCATTGGGGATCTTTTCTTTTTCATGAGCACTTTTTCATTTACGACAATTTCTAGTTGAGGACACCAGGATTGTGGCGGCTCGTTTTCAGCGTAATCCCACGAGCATCGAAGCGATTCCCACTCGCCGGAGCATCGCCCGCTTGCGCAAGGTTTGCTGGATTGTTGTCGTGAGGGGTTAGGTTCACCATGACGCTCTGGTGTTGAGATAGTATGAGAATGCACTGCTTGTTTTGATCTGTGGGATTCTCCATAGTGCTTTCCTCCTCCCTCTGTTCAGCTCCTGTGGCTGCCTGCCCCTCACAGAGTCAACAGGGCAGATCTGAAGTGTCCTCTGGGCTCCTACAGGCTTCTGTTGCAACTCCAGTCAGTGAATTTTCAAGTATTCTCTTTATGCTGAATTACTGAGGGGTTTACTCTCTGCTTCCTCTCCTTTTGTAGACTCTGGAGTCTGCACCAGTAACCTGCATGCGTTTTCTAGTTGCGCGGGCCCACGTTGCCCGATGCAGTAAACTCTACAAAAGCTCTCACGGGTTTCTCACTACGTCTTCTTACATGCTAAGTTTCGCGTGAGGTGACAAACTGCTGTTTCGAGATACCTTTGAGGAGCATTTTGGCTCGAGACAGATCTTTCTTGTGTACTTGACTAGCGGCGCTTCAAGGCTGCAGGTGGCTACAGAGGAGCTTGAGGTGTTTTTAAAGGTAATGGGCAGTAACTGCACCAAACATTTAGCCTGCTTCAATGCGCAGCCTCTTCTGGCCCCGTTGAAGTGCCTGTAAGCTACATGAGCTGTCGTCTGCCACGTTCTAGCTCTTGCCGCACATTAGAAGAGTTTTCGTGGTTCATACGTAATCGAAGAAAGGCCATAAGTGAGCCATATGGGAATTTTGTCACGGGACGTGGGGTTCATCGGGAGTCCGCCCTCTTGACGTCCGTTTGTTGAGCGTATGCCGCAAAGCAGTTGATCCAAGTGAAGGTGTTACCGACTGGGAGGGTTGTGTCGCGTACTTAATACATTTAATAATATTCATTTTCCTGCGCGTGAAAGGGCAAGTCATAGCAGGATTTATTTCCGAAGCCTCAACAGGCGCATCAGGTGGCGCTGTCGTCTTGACAGTTCGCGTGTCTTTTCGGTACAAGGCAAAGTACCACTGACTAGGTGTGCTGGCTTTTCTGGAGTGCAAGAACAGGGGAAGGCGATGAACTAGGAACGGAGGGAAGTGTCAGAAACTACACCTATGCGCGAATCGGTCCGTGCCGCCCCTGCGGCCGGCAACGAACCAAAATGCAACAGCCCGCGGAGTGCTGTTTCTGCTCCAGAATTTGTGGATGTCAGCCCGCTGATGCGGTCGTGCATTTTTGGGTTCAATACTCACGTAGCAGAGCTTCCTTGTTCGGCCACGGATGTCAGGGCTACAGACTCCACCCTTCTGGGACCCTTCAAAACAGAAGCAGCGAACGAAATTGCCCTACGGCGAGAGCTTTTCTCTCAGCTGCCAGAGGATTTCGGGCGGAACAGTTCGTCAGGCGACAGCACCGGCCCTAGCGGGCGCAAGTCCCACTCTTTGGCGCTGCATGGAGATGTTCCTTCTTGGGCGCAGGATGACGGCTCGCGGCTGCATGTTGATGGTGTAATTCCTTTGGAGCTGCGCGCAAAACTGGCGGCTTTGAACCATGAAGTTTCTACTAGCCAGGGAGAGAGTAAGGAATCTCGGGTTCCAACGAAGCTTGCGGCGTGCAAGAAGGGGCGCAGTGCCACCCGCAAGGCGACACCTGGGCCGATTGCTGGATTTAGTTTGGAGTTGGCTGAAGACGCTGGATGCAACAGCGTGGCGAATGGCGCAGCTCTCATGTCGCCAGCTAGTGAAGCAGGAGGCAAGACGCCTGTTGCTACTGCCTCAAGTGAAAATAGGCTGGCGAAGGACGCAGAGTCTTCCAGAGCATCGAAAGACAATGACTGTGGGGCGGACAAAGACGAGCTACTGCATGCATTGGGATTGGTGCTGGATAAGCTAGAGGAGGTAAGCCACTGCAACAGCTTCATCCTCATTCAGGCATTGAGCTTGTCAATGGCAGAGCTTTTGAAGTCAGTATCAACGGTAAAGGAAACTCGATCGGTTTTATGGCTATTTGCCATTTTTGTGCAGAACAATGTTGGAGAGTCACGTGGCCTTCATGTTGGTAGCTCCTGTTTACAGGCTTCACCAGTGAGAGTATCTTGCTCTGAGGAGGAAAATTGCAGTAAGACTCTCCAAGCAAGTGACATCGAAGCAGTGCTTGACGCGTCCGACGTTGGAAATGGCAACTCGGCAGGAAACGGATTCTTCTTTCGCGACTCGTGCTTCGCGCTGCCCCACGCTGCTAATGCTTCATTCGAGCAAGTGGAGGATATATCTGAACCTTTGCAAAGCTCAGTTTCACTCCGGGAGAAGCTAAACAGTACGGGACATGGAGCTAACGGTGCTATTCGGGTAAGCAAGCGCAGTGAAACTGCAGACAAGCTCAGACGTAGTTCAGCGGTTGGCTGCTAAGGTTGAAGCGGAGTTATTCATCTCCGTGCTCCCTTGCCACCGCTAGCTCACGCTTGTGAGCGCGCTTCTGTCCTGTGCTGCAGCTTCCGCTGGATGCCGGAGGCGTGTTCGCAGACGTCCAGCTGACAGTGTTATCAATGCTTGAGGATCTGCATGCTGCGATTTGCTGCTGTGCAGCAGCCTCAAGCCCAGATTCTTGTAGATGCTGCGTTGGTGCGTCTGACTTGTTGAGAAGTAATTGGCAAAAGAACGCTTCATTGGGCGCAGTGCTAAAAAGTACAGGTTTTGTTGGGAAGGCAGGGCCTGCAAAAGAAGGCACGGGAGATCCTTCTCAGCAGGGCATAGCTTTACGTGGCAGAAGCCCTTCACCCGTCCCAATAAAAAGGACGCTTCATGTTGTTTCTGAATCTGCAACCGCCAGCTCTGCGGGAGAGTGTGCAGGCTCGGGCAGATGCGCAGAGCCCTCACGTACTACTGAGGTCCTACGTTTGGGCTCTTCGGGTTGCCAAGACTCAACTTTGTCAAGCTGTTCCAAGGAATCAGCGCTGCGTTGTGTGGAGTCTTCAATTCTCTCCCGGTCTTCCCCGTCTCTACGTTGTGAAGTTGGCGACGCGCTGGCCGCCCAAGACAGTATGCATTCGTCTCCATATGGTTGTGAAACGGCGCAAGGGCAACTCTGCAGCGGGACGCCGATTAAAAGTACCGAAAGCGGCGCCACCTTTACCTCTCCTACAGAATCCCCAGTTTGTCCAGATGTAGCTGTTGTACCGGATAACAACCCACCAAATGGGTCAGATGGTACTTATGTTGCTAACTCAGCCACTAAATTTGGCTTTGATGCTTCTCATCCCAGTAAAGAGGAGTCAGAGGAGTCGCTGCACCCCCTTTTCAGGCATCACGTTGCAGTGGTTACGTGCGCTGACCGATTTGCGGAGCTCCTTCCATATTCCCATATCTTTCGGGACTGCGTTGGGACCTACCGCATGCCGTCTACTTTACCTTCATCAGCACGCCACTTGCTCGTGCAGGAGTTAAGAATGCTCCGCAATGACCCGGACAGGCTTTTGATGCGCAACTCATTTCAGTGGACAGAGGCGCCTGGAGCAGTTTCGTGCTTAGCTGAGTTGAAAGGTGGGCCTGCTGCCGATACTCTGCACTCTGATCGTGCGTCGCGCGGGGAGGATACAGGAACAGGCATTTCCTGCCAAAGCCCCAGAGGAGGGCGTGCGGAGATTAGTGCAACCGCGACTGAGGAAAAAGGCGCCTTTTTATCCCAGGCCACTTTGGCGGCTCCCGACACCAGCATCAGACGCTGCAGTGTCTCGTGGGCACCTCCGCTACCCCTGCTGGACCCTGCTGTTCTTTTGTGCGCCTCGGGAACTGAGCTAGCTGCGCAGAAGTCAGCAGTGTTGAGAATTCTGAGAATGCTGCGTTCGTTGGCGCCGTCGTGGGCTGCACGCGATGACAACTTTGGGTTCCACTTCAATACTGCGATTGCAGCGAGATCACTGGATTCCTTGGAGCTGCAAAGCTATCGCGTAGTTCTGCAGTGTTTGTCTCCTTTTGATGCGCGGGAATGGTCACGCGACCAGCTTATGGAAGTCCTCAGTGATCTAGACTGCATTCGTCTTGCTTATAGGCGTCGCCAGAGCCTGAAGGCGAGCGTTGCACGCGTCCAACGTTTGCTGGAGCAGCCTGATGCGGATCCTCCAGGGGGCATATGGCACGGAACTGAAGGTGCAGCTGGTGCACGACAACGATGGGAGCACAGCGGCAGCACTTCACTCCATACAGGAGATTTGGGGAACACGCACTGTCCACCGCGTGTTGTTGTTCGCGGGGTTCGCGATGCACACAATGGCCAGCTTGTCACAAATGCTTCTAGTCTAGGAGGACCTGTTTGCCCTTCCGGACATACACCATTAACGACTCGGATGCAGCATCTTTGCTCAGCGAAGGAACAACGCAACAATGCGCAGCAGCAAACACTCCAGCAACTGCCCCCTACCGGAACGGGGGGCAAGGCTTCTCCCAGAACGCTTGGGTTTGAGGGCACTTGGTCGGGTGACCGAGAAGGCGCATCATTCGCAGATGGAGATGGTAAGTTGGTTTCGCTACAGATTAGTGTGCGTTTACATCCTGTGCCTCACTATTAAGATAAGCGTGGCTGCTTGAATAGTCATCTAGGGCGAGGAAAAATAAGGATAGAAGATTTAGCAGGAAGTAGCGGACCGAAGACGAAAATATTGCCCAAGATGTCGAATTACATTTCCAGGCAGTCTTGCATTGGCTTGAATCAGTTCCTGCACACGCTGTAGATTTGCATGAGTCGTTCCTGGCGCGGTGCTGATGCAGCTGAATTGCACGGAATCCCTGCTGGAGGGGGAAACTCTATGGCTGAAGGTTCTGGTGTTCCTGCCAGTCTTTCACGGAGGGGTCAGTCACCCACAAGCACAGCAGTCGGTGGACGGCGCAACGCTACTGGATCTGACAACTGTTTTGTAAGCAGTGGGAAAGCAGGGAACAGCAATTCGAGCGACTGTCCGGAGCGGCAGCAATATGCGGTTCGTGCAGCAGAGCTCCCCAAGGTCAAGGGAGTTTTCATAGGCAAAAAGCACACTTGCTGGGTTGCGCAGTGGAATGATGCCAACGGTCTGTCTCGTTGCACCCTTCAGCCCCGCTCGTTTTGTCAGCACTTGCTAGCATCCTGTCATCAGGGATTGCATGGCTGCTGTCACGCACTGATTTTTAGCGGAACCAGTATCGCTAGAGTTCGCACAGAAGACACGAACACTATCTTGTTCGCACTATAGGACTGTGCATCGCTGCTGATTCGTCTTTTTTCCGCCGCAGGCCAGCCTAGGCAAAGCTGCTTCAATATCAAACAGCATGGTTTCGAGAAGGCCCGTCGGTTGGCGGTTCAGGCAAGACAGACTCTCATGGGCATGGCGACGTCGAAGCCCGTGAATAACGTTCAAGTTGAAGCACAGCGAGCTGCGGGACAACCTGTGCTGCCACCCACTGGCCGGGAAACGCCTTCGATGCCGACGAGGCTTCCGGGTAGGCTTTATTGGACAAGAAATTTGGTTTCGCTGCTTGTTTTGCGTTGATTTTTAGAGCTTTGTCGGAAAAAGATGCTTCTAACGTCGCTGCAGGCCCGTAGTAAGGCATTTCCGTTTACAGTAGGAACATAATTTCAGCTGCTTCTGAATGCGCTTTGCGCCAGATTTACTCTTCATGGGGGACGCCACTACGGCAATTGCAGAGGCGCTTGGGAGCCGCGGTATACAGACCCCCACTGCCGTGCTGCCGCAGCCATGTGTGAAAACCAAGCTCGACGGTCTTACTTTATCAAGTGAAGGGGCCGAAGCTCCAGCAGGCCATGACCCAATTATTGCTGGAAACGCTTACACGGCTCGAAGCGCTAGCCCTACGCACACAAAAACAGGAACATCCGGGACAGCAACGCCAAGGAACTCCCCACGTGGGGCACTTCACCGACCGACAGCTACGTGTCCAAGCGACAGTATGACCACGGCTTTTCCACAGAAGCCCACAATGCAACGACAGGTGCCAGTCACAACACAGCCATCACTTCCTGCTGTGGCTTCGAGCGGGTCGACTGCAAAGCAGCAAGCCTTACTGCAGCATCAGCTACAGCAACAGCTTGAGGACCAGCTTCAACAGCTGCAACAGCTTCAACAGCAGTTGCTGCAGCAGTCATCAGCTGCTCAGGAGGCGCAAAGCAGGACGGCGCCTGTTCTGGGGCCGCGTGCTCCTTCGGCCTCTGGATATTTGGGACTAGCTGACAGCTCGTCATCGGCACTGGCACTGGTGAGCTCATTATTGGGGGATTCGGCCCCAGCGTCTCTCCGGCTCCCAGCATTCAGTGACCCCTCACGAGCTATTCCCGTGCTCCACTCTTCAGAAGGGCAGCAGCGGCAGGCAACACAGAAATCTGGGAATGCTGATCTGTTGAACGAGTTACCAGTGACCCCGCAGCCTGTCAAAGTTTCTCGCGGAGGTCCCGGGGTTCTCGGGCTCCCAGGCGATGGCGGAGGGGCACTTAGTGCCTCATTTGGTCCCGCTGATTCGCTGGAAGAAGACAGCTTGCATGCATGTTCAAAGAGGAAGCAACGACTAATATGTGCCACGAAACAGGGTAAGCGCACGTTGGCGTCGTTGGCAAGAGAGTTCCCTTCTGTCGGTGGAGTTACATACAATGTTAAGGGTGCATGCTGGGAAGTGGCTGTCAAAGGACGGGACGCTGCTAAAATTTTTAGCACCCGAAAATTTGGAGGCCTAGAAGCAGCGTATGGAGCGGCAGTTATGTGGAAGCGTAAGGTGGACCGAGGCGAGGAGGGTGCTGATGACGTGGATGGACCTGATCAGCCCGAAGGTCATCCAGATGACGAATATCTCGAGGATGCCGAGGGGCTTGGAGGAAGTGCCTCATTAACGAAGTGGGAAACTGGGTTGGAAGCGGAAGAACCGCTTAAGAAACGCACGGCTTGCGCAAGGCCCGAAGTTTTAGTAAATTCACTTGGGGTTGCCATGCAACAACAGCAGTTCGGCTCGGCAGTAGTTCCGCCGTCAGTTCGCATCGCATCTGCACCGGATGAAAGCCATGTAGTTCAGCAACTGCTGTCGAGGGCACCCAGCATTTGACTGCACGTGTGGTCACAAGCTCGTGCAGTTGGCTTGTCAAAACCACGCTGCCAGCCATGAGTGCCAAGAGCGCCACTCGCAGAAACGTTTGAATCAATGTGTGCTTTCATGAGCAAGGGTGACAGCCTTGACAAACTGCGGTGCCGCGCTGTAGCCGGGTGCGCTGCTAATATTTAATAAGGGAAGTAGAAAGTGGCAGTATGACTTTCAAGCCGCACAGGTGTATTGACGTATTTCATCTCGTGACTTTTCGCCATATCTGCACTTCCTAGGATGACTCGAGCTGCGGTGCCCTGGATGACACTGTGGTGCCCTGAATCGCGGTGCGGCCGAGGCAGCCTCAAGAAGGCTATCGCCTTTCAACACCTGCGTGACAATCCCTTCTGTTTGTAAATAGGAGCTAAGGAAATTGGGGTTCGTTTCATGGCACCCCACGCACGGGAATGCAAATGTGGCCTTCAACAATGGAGTGGGCCGGGGAACAGAAACGCCAGGGGCAGTCGCTGCATAGGTAACTTGTATATCCTCCGGAAACCTGTTTAGCTGCCAAACGCTGTGTGCAGAATCAACGATACTCCATTAACACCAGTGTCATCGTGCTTGCAACTGCGTCATGATAGCATCCTATAGCTACCAGCGTTCGCTTAGAAGTGCACTGATCGACGCCACCAGCCATGGCTACCCCTAACGAAGAGACAGCCGGCGGAATATCCACAAAACCGCACGCTGGCCGTACGGTATGTAACTTAACGAATACCACATGTATGCAAGCCACTGAATACACACAAAAAATACGATCACAAGCCCAACTTTTAAGTAGACGCTCGAGAGCAACGTGGCCACTAGACTGCCCACAAAGATGCAGCTCGTCACAAGGCGGGACTTGTCAGCCATATTCCTAAATTGTTGGATTGGCCCTACTAGGAAGGAGGTCCCTGCTAGTCCAATTATGTTGCCAATGGTGTATGTGACGGCGAACTTGTTGTTTTTGCCTAGCAGCATGTCATTGAAGGCACCTGAAGAGGTATACCACAGACGCGGAGAACTAAACATTTGTACAGAATTTGGGCTTATCTACCATGTGCCCGCCTTCGTTTGAAAATTTTCACAATACAGCTATTCAAGAGAGGTGACGTTACGGCACCATCTTTCCGCAAGGTCAGTGCGAAGTCGAAATCCACCTGCGACATAGCTTACCCATTGAAACTGCCGAGAGAATCAGCCCCCCAAGAAAGCAGGTAAGCCAGCCAAGAATTCTCTCAGTGCTATTCAGTGGCTCACAGCAGCACCAACTGTCTTCGTCATCATCATCCACGTCTGTGCCATCTGCAAACAGCGGTCCGCTTGTAAACCACGACGTAGCGCTCCTAGCACTGGTACGGCGATCCTCCCATGCTGCATCTGACGGAGGGTGCAACTGTTCCGATCCTGACTTCAAGAGTCTATCGTGAGGAAGGGGGTGCCGTGAAAGAGGGAGTAACGATGACATTGACGCAGCTGCCCTCGACCCAAAGATTCCTAATCAGTTACCAAGGTGACCCTGGAACTAAAAAAGCAAATGAAAACGGAATCCGAGGTCGACGCAAGCAATTTGGGTGAAGCCGAACAACAAAACACGCCCGGTAAAGAAAAACTTCAGGTGGCACTAGCTCCTCCTACCGCTGACTTCGTAAGCGAGATGCCATTGGCAGTTTAAGTGATAATGATCTGCCATTGGGTGTCTGGTGTGAACAGCCGTGGCAGCTGCAGTTGTTCCGCTAATCGCTCAAAGTGTGTGCATGGAGAAGACTCTAAGAGCTTCATCCAGCTAAACACAAGAGTCATAGCTGCGTTCTTTGATGCATTTCAAAGGTCCTAGAAGAGCGAAGGACAAACGAACTGGAGCTGCGTCTGCAGAACTCACGGCAGACCCCAGATCTCCGAAAGCTAGTCCAGAACATGTAACAACGGGAACGGGCCTACCAAGTTCCCTATCCAGTCAGCATTCAGCAGCATGCCAATCTGTTTTTTATTACAGTTGGCAAGTTTTCGAGTCAACAGCTCGCCGCAGCATTTGGGGCTGTGGGTTGGCATGCTGCGCAAGCGTGATGCAGCGTGGGGCTTCTATGACAGGCCGTTCCTGTTTGCTGCGGTGGAAGCTGTTCTGCATCCAGAACATTCAGATGGACATCTTAGACCATTGCATTACGTGGGCTGCGGGTACTTCAACAATTCCTAAATAGCGTCTGCCGTCGCAGTGCAGAATCAGGCCGCCGTGTGCACGCCGCGACTACGCAGCCCCCACTTCTTTCTTTCGTAGCTGAAGATGTCCACTCGTCTGGTTTTCCGCCGTCACAATCATTACAACACCGCTTCCAATCGAGTGAGGCGCGTCAAGACCCCAGGCGCGAAGGTCGTATACCTCAATGTACGCAAGCAGGCTTCTCGCCAAAAGTGTGGGGGATGCGGGAGGCTCCTTCCTGGGGTAAGAAACACGGTTCAACTGCTCATATTATACAAATTTTAGTGTACGTTGAACTCGATGGCCCAATTCTTGTCCATGCAAGGCTGCTACCGTGGCGGCTCTGATCGCAGGTTGCATCTTGGCCAGGTTTTCCGCTCAATTTTTTCTGTGTAGTGCTTCATATATAGTGAATTTGACGCACCACAACGCTCCGTAGGAGTTGTGTGGTGGCGGTGCGTCGGTGCTGTTGCGCGACTGAGCACTACTCAATTCCGTGTTTATATCGATTGCTTACGGATGCGCCTTCCCATATTGGGTTGGCAGGCGCAAATCTGAGTGGCATTGAACACGCGGTAGTCTTTTTGTGGCGCATAAGTTATTGAAAGGTTGTTTCGTCCTACTAACTGAGACTGAGCTCGTCTGGCTGTGCGATGCGCAGATACCGGCCCGTCGCCCTCCCCAATTTAGGCTTTTGAAGAAGCGTGAAAGAACTGTCAACCGCGCCTATGGTGGCACGCGTTGCCACTCCTGCGTGCGCGAGAAGTAAGTCTTCCATGTGAACTTAACGTGCGAGCTAGCCGCAAGTCCATGTGGCCAGCGAAATCAGGAATTCTCCCTTTAATATGTGTTTGTTTCTGCTTGCTTGTTTGTTGGGACAAAGGGTTCTTCGCGCCTTCCTTGTTGAGGAGCAAAAATGCGTGAAGCAAGTCTTGCAAGTCAAAGAGAGGCAGAAAAGGGACGAGGTGAAAACTGAAAACAAAAAGAGCAAGAAAAGGTCGAAGTAACCGCTCATAGTCACGTTGTGGATTGCTGCGAAGCGCGTTTTGAGGGACCCGCCAACGAAACTGTTTTTGAATGCAACCAATCTTGAACGGTTGCCGGTCTCTGAATCATGCATCAATTACTTTACATACCTTAGGTACATACCTTAGGTGTCGGAGAGGCAGTTCTTAGTGTAGATGCAGCCATAAATCATTTCATATTCCTTAACTGTCAGAGCGTCAGGTTTTGTTCAAGTGTAGATCCAGCAGGCGTAGTCAAGAGACATGGTGCTGACCTAGTGAGGAGCCGTTAAGGGTAACGAGCAATGTCATGTATTGAGACTAAGTCTTGGCTAGTCCTGGGTAGGCAGCTCAGTAATACGGTTGGGTCTTTTCACGGTGATGAGTACTGTGCACCACCGTGGCACTCAAAATGGTGACCGCCGGGGCACGGAAGCAGCGTGTTTACCTAGAACTGCAGTAACTGGACTGGAGGTGCCCGTGTGACAGTTGAGACCTTCAGAACGCTTAGCTGGCCCTGTTTCACTCAATTTCACAGCGGGCACTCGATATTGTTTGGCGTCTTACGCTTATGGGAGGAATGCAGGCTGTCAGGCGCTGAATGCTCTGAAGAAAGTGACGGGACTGCTGCTGCATGTGGAAGGGAGTCACGCAGGGAGCCTTTTTCGAGGGGATGGGGTTCTGCAGCTTCATTTTATCGTAGTATTTACGGCATTTTATTTGCCAACAACGAGCTCCAACTCTAGATTGAAGTGGGGCAGGCCAACCGACCGCCACGCCTTCCGCATGTGGCCGCATCTGTCTCCGCCTCCAGCGTATCTTGTCCCTTTACACTCATTACGAGGTCTAATAAATGTTATTGCATATAGAAACTGCAGAAAGATTCCACTGTACTCAGCATGAGCCTTACCAAGCTCGGCTCGATGCCCAGTGCAGTTGTTTTCCGAAGGCCTTCCCTATCTTACTTTCAATGGTCGAGAACGAGGTGGGTCGCGAGGAATGTTGACGTTAGTCTCTCGACTCTAGGTGGTGTTCGGAGGCTGGCTACTGCCATCCCTTCAATACGGAACCATCGATCGCAACACAGCTCTGAGTGGATCAGACGCCACATTACAGACCCCTATGTTCAGCGTGCACAGGAGGCAAGTTAAACGCCACTGCCGTAGCTTTTCAACGTTTTTGATGTATCTGTGATGTCCTTGCCGTCTTGGGACCCTGCTAGGCTTGATTGTACCAAATGTGACATGGCCGCAACAGTGCATGCCTGCGTGCATCGGTTCGTCGCAAAACTGACGAAAACTTGAACAGGAATACCCATTGCTTCTCAAATTGGAAGTTTCTCGCTGCGTGATATGTGTGTAGTCCTTTCGTTCATGGGATTGTGAGAGGCTCAGGCCGATTGCGTGCGGGCTCTGTGGTCCGGATGGAACATGACGTAAATTTTGGCCAAGCAACTTCACAGCTTCTTCCTTTGCGATTCAGTGCGACTATCGGAGCCGATCAGCTTTCAAGTTGGAGCAGCTTGATGATGAATATCTCTTCTTGCGCAAAGATCGCATCATCCTCGACCTTGGATGTTGCCCAGGAGGGTGGTGCCAGGTGGCTGCAAAGCGTTGCCTTGTAGGCCAAGGAGCAACTGGCGGGATCAGCGGTGTTGCTCCCTCACCTTCAACTTCACGTGTTATTGGCGTTGATATTGCCAGGATGGACCCTGTAAGCCTTCCACGAGTGCAGCACCTCTGGTGAATTGCAGGACTTCTGGTGGATCCTGATCGTAAAATTCGCATTCTTTCTTTGATTGCATAAGATGTGGAGTCTATTTGTACTGGAAGGCATCTTGCGCATGGTTGGGGGAAAACGTAAGTGGCGTGACATGCTCGTGTTATGCGTTTCAGAGCTCGCCAGAACACGCACGTGAACGGCTAGTTGGTGGCTTCGTGTGTTTCGCAGCTTCCAAATGTGCAGTTCATACAGGGGAGAGTGGGCGACGCCAAAACGCTCTACGCAGTCCTGCAAGAACTTCGAGATCAAAAGGCAGATGTCGTGCTCAGCGATATGGCCCCCGCTTGCACTGGGATTCGGCACGACGATCATTATAACTCAGTGGAGCTTTGTCTCTACGCCGCTGACTTCATGGAACAGGTGGGCATTTGCAATCACGGGCAGAACACATGAAATTATCTTTCATATGATCTTCAAGACGGGGAGATTTTGGACACGTAAGGTGCCTCCACAACTGCTTGCACCTTGTCTTTGCTGCGCAGGTGCTTTGTCTCGGAGGTACTTTCATAGTCAAGATATTTATGGGTAGCGAGACGGGCAACTACAAGACATATCTCAAGAGCAGATTTACACAGGTCAACTCAGCTAAACCGCGGTGAGGCTGCGTCTAGCATAGTGTATAGTGACTATGTTCGAAGCGACTAACTGGAGACTAACATTTTTGTAGGTTATCTGTGATAAATCAACAAGGAATCGAGGTGAAAACTTGCCACTTGTCGTTCACGTTCGCGGAGCTCGTCTGCTAAAGCGCCACCGTTACGCTATCTGTTGTTAATCAGGGCTTCCCGCCAGGAATCGCGGGAAATGTACTTCGTCTGCACTGGTTTTAAAGGCCGCGACAAAATATCACAAGAGGTCCAAATCAAAGGATCATTCTCTGCTCGCGAGGGCTATGCATAGCGAGCTCTATATTGAAAGCTACAGAAGCTGCTTTCAGCATCAAAATCTGGAGCCGAAGTATCGTGTGGTAGTTTTTCACCACTACCTTGATACCGCGGCCGCGAATGAGGTTGTTAACTGCAGTTTAATTGGTGCCAGCGGTTAGCGAGTGGGCACCAGCTATGCATTCACACTGTATATCGCGTTCCTGCAACCGATTCCAGGTCCGAGTCAACCCAAACTAACCCCAAAAGACTGGAACGGATTGCAGATGTCTCGCATGCAAAGATTCAGCGCCGGTGGCCGTGTTTTACATAGCCGTCGCCTGGCACTGACTGCGGGCCTTTAATGTTTCCCAGGTGCTCGGAGCAGGGCAACTTCACCCCGTGGCCATTTCGGGAAAACTTGTGGAGGCACAGTTTTGCTTCCCTCTAGGTTTAGCGTGACAGTTGCGTCCTCTGTTAAGTCGCCCCTCAGCAATGCCCGTAAACCTTCAGCTGTTGCTGTTCGTTAGTTCCGCGGAGATGGGGGTTCTTTTCAGTTTGTCGCAATGATCAAATCTGACGAGGTGATGCATTATTCACTCCCTTGCCTTTCGCGTGCGTTCGCCGGCGTGCTGCTACGGTGAAGCATCAGGCAAGCGCAGGCCTACAAGGTTCGCGGCTCTCTGTACATCTGATTGCCCTACTGTTCGTGATGGCACTTTGTACTTTTGGTACAACGCGTCTGCACTTTCGACCACATGAAAGTAAGCCGTCAAGTGGGCAAGAGCGGCAGGGTTCTCCTGGGCTACGATAATAGCCTGACTGTTGACGGCATCAACTGTTTCCTCCAAAGCCTTGAGAGTAGGGCTCTGAGTCGAGCTCTGCACTTTAGGTTCAATGCCGGGATGCGAGGCGACCGATCCAGTGACCGGTAAAGGGTTGTGAAGTTGCCGATATGCCAGGCGATGCAGTGACTCACGAAAGAGCGCCGCCAGCCCTGCCATTGCTCGAGATGCGAAACTAAGTACTGGCAAACGAAATAGATATTGGACGGCTTCAATCAACGCACCTAAAATGCGCAAGCCGGCTGCAGTGAGAGACTTACAACAAAAATGGTCTCATGCGATAGCGACAGAACATGCGCAGAGACCAAGGGAAGAACACATCTACCTTCCAAAGCATCCGTTACTTTGGCGGCCTCGCTGCGAAGTTCCCTCACCGAAGCTGTAGGAAGAATAACAAAAGGGAGAAAAACAGAAAATGCGTCAGAGAGTGCTGAGAATATATCCCGTTTGAGCTTTATCTGAACACCAAGACCAGAGCATGCATGTGTCGTTTGCAGCTCCCCCTCATAATCCGTCAGCCGCTTGTGAATATCATAGCTTCGAGTGGGGCGAGAAATTGGGGTTTTTATTGTTATTTCGTGCTGTGTATTTACACAGCCCAACTCATAGTGTCATATCTGCTTGAGGCAGATAGACCTCTCGAACTTCTCGGCGCTCGCCCGCGCAGTCGGCTACCTAATGAGTTGTGCGAAAAATCCGGAATATTTGTACCCATACGGTGGTTTAACATGTTTATTACATGATAATGAACCAGATTGGAGTGAGAATTTCCCGATGGGTACATCTTTGGTCATTCGGACTTGGCTGCCCGTGAGGAGCTGTCTATAGTTTGTATAACCTCTTGCAGCATCCCGGGCCAGGCTTCGAATGTCTGCCTGTACGTCCTTCAAAGTGTAGCAGCTGTAGGCTCAAAATGCAGATGGCGGTGGGCGACGGTGCAGTGCCAGGAGTTAGTGGAGCTGCAGATGTTTCGCAACGGACGCTCTCAGTTGTCGAAGGTCCTGCGGATTCGGAATATGACAGAGATCCTTCATACGGTTCCTCAGCAGAGTCTGCAAAGACAGAGCAAAAGCAGGTGATCCCTAGACCAATAAACAAGACGGCAGCGCCGAGGGATATCGAGCCAGAGTGGGCGGTCTTCCCAGAATCCAATTACTCGTTTGAATCCGACAGCGCACTTGGCAACAAATGGGGGTCTGGTTCGCCAGAAGAGCGTTTTAAGAAGCGCCAAGAGGCGTACTTGCGTGAGGGCACAAGAAGGTCAGTAGCAGCAGTTTTTCTGGTCCACTGCGCAGAATATCCTCATGTGTTGCTGTTACTAGACCAGCAACAACAGAAACACAGCCTCATTATGTTCAAGTACAAAACCTGGCAGAAACCGAAGGAGGTGCTGCATCAGAAACTGTCGAAGTATCTTATAAAGCCTGAACAAAACTCTAAGAGGAAATGGGTGGCACAGCAACTCTCCACAGACGGTCCTGACTTGGAAGTAGGAGAGTTTCTTGGCGAGTGGTGGAGAGGCGAGTTTGACGACGATTTAGTCCCTTACTTGCCGCCCCACGTCACCCGTCCAAAGGAAAGAGTCCGTGTGCATCAGGTAAGGGGAAAGGTGCCCACGATCAAGTGAAAGGCGACACAACGTAGCAGCCCGTTTCTTTTTATTGCTCTAAGTGTAAATTTACACGCCGGAGTCTCTGCAGCGGCAGCTTTGACTTTTTCCAGGTGCCGTTGCTGCTATTTGAGGCGCAGGTGCAGCTGCCCCATCGCTGCTCATTTCGCATTCCCGTCGGTTTCTGCTTAACCGTCGTTCCCATCTTCGAGCTTTCTCCCCAACGCGTTGGGCTTGCCATTGGCGGGTTGTCTCACCTTATTGCCCGTTTTAGCATCCGGCTTATGGTTCCAACTTTGGACAAATATGAAGCAGATACCTCACTTGAACACAAAGGTGAGGCTGGGCTCGACGATTTAGGAACAAGTTTTGATATACATGAGCTAGAGGAGCAGCCAGACGTTGCAGGCGGCCACGGTGAAGCGAAGCCAGCACTGGAAAATGATGGAGAACTCGAAATGCTGCCACCAGAGCTACAGCATCTTGCAGAACCTGAAGAAGCAGAATGAAATGTTTTGCTGTGCACATGCTGGCCGCATTCCAGCACAGCTGAATTGCCCCGCGCATTCACCGTGTTCTTGCAGCCCACACGCATCGAGGTCACAATGGCTTACACCTTGGAAGCTCTGCACGAGCTGTGGGAGGGGTCAGGCTGTAGGACCTGTGTAATACTGAACTACGCGCTGGCAGCTACGCTTAGCGGACGGCCTTGTTTACTTATGGCAGATGGCGGGCTAGGGGAATTTTTCATGGAGCCTGCACGATGCGCCAAACAATGTGCAAGAGTATTAGTGTACTAAAGGTCCTTTATTTTGTTGTTCTGCTGAGCAATATTTTGGGACGAAAGGAAGACCGCACCCCTTCAACGCTGTGCTGCACAGGAGGTTCAGACGACACGGGTGCTTCTCTGCCGCGTACGAAGGAATTTCACTTCATTGCCCTCTGCAGAGCTGTCCCTACACTGGATTGCCTATGTTGTATTGCCTCATTTTGAGACATCTCGGGCATTTCATTTGGAGCCAGCACCAATTTGACCGCTGGACACGAGGGGCCCGACCAAGGTGTTGTGGCGAATTGGGAGGCTCCCACGGGGGCGCTGCGCTGCAGTGAGCCTTAATGTGGAATGCCCTTTCTTGGTTTACGTATATGTAAATTAAAATTAATGTCCTCTCTGATATTGTCTTTTGTGAGGTGGAAGCGCTGCTCCAGTGCAAAGGGCACCATCGAGCATGGGCAGTTTTCGTTGTACCCATGCCTCTCCTATCGTTCCAAGTGACGTTGAAGCGGACTTTTTGTCGCTTCCTCCTCATGAAAAGGCGAATAAATCGGAATTTCTTATCCCAAACTCCCCTTTCTGTAAGCTTTGGCTCTAAAACAGCTTCTCATACTAAGCTGAGGAGCGGACGACTGCCGTCCCGTGTTTCTAGGTGCTCCAGGAGGGAGCGTGTCTGTGAGGGAAAAGATCACTAAAGGCACTGAAATACTTAAAAATGCCTCTCTGGTGATCGAGGTCATCATTGGAATCGTGCTGTGCGCTGGCCAGGCCAATAGCAATCGACCATATTCATAAAGGGGTTGGGGACCCTGCCCCAATTTCCATTCAGACCTTAGTGGGGCAGCGGACGATTACCCTACGAAACATTGACCGTAGCTAGTTCTTGGTATATAGAGACACTAGTAATAGCGCACGGAAGCTGCAGTGGCGACGCCATCACTTTCCAAATTATTCAAGGAAGAAACGCGTGCTAGATCTAGAAGTGCAGGTTGTCAGACATAATTTCAAGGAGCAGTGTTTCGTCAATGACTGCGAGGGCCGACGAAACTAGAGCGGCGTTCATCAACGTTCTCAAAGAGTTCCCAATTGGTGATCCTACAAGAAGCAGCCAACATGGGGAAGTTACTGAGGAAGTGGTGCGGGCTGCTATCCTCCAAAAGCTCATTTCCAATCTTCGATATCCTAAAATACGAGTTCGCCTGAGTCGTAAAAGCGTGCAGCATATCTATTCTCCGCAACACATCTTTTCTTTCATGCTGTCGTACTGGTTACGCTGACAGGATAGAATTATCGGGAAGCGGGTATGGAGAATTTACGGCCTTGTGTCTGCAAACAACTATGTTTGCTTTCCTAGCATCCGGAATGCGCAAAAAACGTTGGGGATAACAGCAAATTATGTCCGTCTGTGGTTCCCTGGTCCAGAGGTCACTCAGAATGGATTGCTGGTTCATTGAGGCTTGCTGAGCTCCCCGCCAAAAGAACCTTCGGCCATTCCCAAGTGTTTTGCCTTTGAGTTCCGCGTAACGTATGGCTTTCTGCACAACTTCAGGTGTACATTCAGTTTAAACCAATGGCCAACAGATTTTTCGTCATGCACTTCGACTTGAGAACCGCCAAGGACTTACCTTTGCGGATCACTCTCACTAACATTGTTAAACTACCAAAGGTCAGCTTCTTTCGTTTGTTCGTGGCCAGGTTGCCTATTGGGGTATAGTATTTACATATCTTGCATCATACGCCTTCAATCTGGAACCAATACCACTGTGGAGGCAATCCTGCGGCTGCGCAGGTGCGGGCTCGGGTGATACAGTATCCTCTTTTGCCTCCATCTCGCTGGGTTCAGATCTGCGTTCACGTGCCCAGCATGATAGGACAGTTTACAAAGCTCACTCCCACAGGCAACACCCTTGTTTCAGTTCAAATATGCTCCTGTCTCTATCTCCGCGGGCTTTTCACCTCAGACAATCTTTACACCATGAACGTGAGCCAACTCCTGCGCACGCGCTCCCAATCGACACTTTGATCCCCGGGATTTTTAAGAAAAAAAGTAAAGCGCGGGGTTTGGCAGTGCAGGCAGCTACCTTCACTTTGCCATTTGATACCTTCTGAGTGGGTCATTTTCTGTTCCTGCCCTGGTATATCATGCAGGACATTCCCAAGGCTCTCCGCATAAAAGACACTTCTGCGTTAAGACCCCAGGAGCTGCTTCCATGGGTCTACGTGCCCGTCGGCTGTCGCTCTCCCGAGTGCAATCAAATCAGCTGCAGCAGCACAGATCGCAGCACACCGGAGCCTCTTCATGGTATCTGACCTTAGTAGCTTGTAGCCTTCTCACGGCACAACTGCAAGGGCGTTTATCGTTCAAAAGCATAGTCAACGCAGCGAAGCGTTCACATTGGCGATACATAAGGTTACTGCAGATGTGTTTGGAATCATAACTGTCTTAGACGCAGACCGTTTGGAGACCACACTGGTTCAAGTGAGCCCTTCAAACGAAGCCCCATGGAACGACAAGGAGCATGCTGAAGGAAAAAGCATAATCAGAGCATCCACAGAGAACGGCTTCGCTCAGCTACAGCTTGGG
The DNA here is from genome assembly GCF_000499385.1 of Eimeria necatrix. Taxonomy (NCBI): domain Eukaryota; phylum Apicomplexa; class Conoidasida; order Eucoccidiorida; family Eimeriidae; genus Eimeria; species Eimeria necatrix. The sequence continues at coordinate 26,717 of NW_013652638.1, forward strand.
GACCGGGGCCCGGCTGAAGATTCATTTGAAGTTCGGGCGCTGCTGCAGGTAAACATTCACTGTTCAGAGTTCCGGTGAGTTCAACTCCGACCGCCCGAGGCAAAGTCCAAGCTCTGCTGTTGCAACTACATCAGTTGCATAATATGAAAAGGGACTGGACTCACGAACGCATCGGCGTCGTAACTTCCTTGGCAGTTCTCCATTTGCCACGTTACCGATGAGTACCGTTGCCATATTCAAATGCGCTGCATTCCCAGGTTGAGCAGGTCAGTGGACTTTGCCGTCCGGCACAGTTGAGAAAGTGTGGAGCCATGTGGATCAGCGACATGCGTATTCTGAGCTGCCACTCGTCAATTCTTGTATCTAGGAACCTACGGAAAAGTCAGTACCTTCAGTCCTAGCGCAAGTCTCTTCAAAATGCTGCCGGCTCCACTTTATGGTTCCTATATTTCTAAAGGACTGCGTGTAAAAACGGAGGAAGTTTTTCTCTGGGTTTTGGAATTTTCAGACACTTCCAGGTGTCTACTGGGCCATAGTGGTTTCATAGAATTCCTTGAAGTCGCCGTCGAGGCCCAGTTGGCGGCAACGGTGGAAAATACTTCGCAGCAGCCTTCTATACGGTGTGAAGTACAAGAGAAGCTGGTCGAGCCACCCGTGAAGCCCTGTTTGAGCTCAGTGACGGATGCAATCGACCTCTGCTAACTGCTTTTTCAGGCAGTCACCAACATTTGTAGACAATATTCCTGCTGTGTGTCTCAGGATCTGGAAGCTCCCTACTCCTGAAAGTGACAGCGAAGATGTCCGCTGTACGGCGGTAAGCGATAAATTTTCCCCCCACTGCCAAAAAAACTTTCAAATCATACAGTCGTCCTAGCTGCTTGTAGAATCTATGCAGTCTTACGCTTAGTGACATTTTAGCAGTTTCAAGGTATAATACGATGACCATTGGTTACCCAGCATACGCACAAAATTCTTATGAAAGTGTGGGTTAACTAATTAGCGTATGAAAAGCATATTCAAATGCGACATGCACTTTAGTTTCTGATACTTTTTGCAACCCAGCGACGGGAACTTAGCTGTCAAGAAAATTTAGTGCGTTGAGTCGTTTGTCTCTTGAAAGCGCGCCCGTCTGTTGGATGTAGTGCACTGTATGTTTCCACTTTGACTCGCACTATTTCTGCGAAGCTTCTACTCGCAGGAGTAAAATAAACTTTTTGTTGGCAGAGCCCTGTTTCTCTTGCAGATCATTCAGTCAGCAACACTCGGCAGAATTACTCTGTTGCGATTAGATCCAAGAGGGCGATATATGGTGGTAATTGGCTTTCTCTTCAACTGCTTTAGCGCAATTCGAACATAGCATATCATGAAACAGCTCAGTGATATGGTTTGAGATTAAGGTAACTCCGCAGAATCATGATTCAATTTGCTTGTACCCCTTCAGCTTGTTGGTTTAGACCGTCTAAGTCGCCAGCAGCTCCAAGTATGGGAGCTTCATGGCTTGTTAACGACTGGACGCCCAAACCTCCTTGCCCGCCAAGTGTCGGATTTCCAGGTCATTTTGTACTTCTTGTTTGCACAGTGCAACCAAAGCTGCCACTTTCGTAGCCCGCACCAGCTCCAAATGAAACGTAGGCTGTGCAAAAACCTTCTGTTCAATGTGCACTGCCTTCCGCACCTGTCAAAGCCGTGCATTTGCTGAGCGTTTGTGAACAAACCAGATAGAGGCATTGCGCATTTCTCCCTTAGAAGAACTTCGACTCGTAAGCTGTGGGAAGGAAAATATTCGCTTCTGGCGCATTAAGGCAAGAAACACACTTACTTACACACTTCTTAATGTTCACGTGTACCTTAACTGGAGCTACTGGCAACAGACACCCTAAGTAGTTTTATCGTACATTAAAGCATCAAATGTTTGAAAAACAAAACAAACGAAAAGCCTGAGAAATCTAGGCAGGCAACAAATAAGTGCAAACCTCTTGCCTATGCCTCACACGTTAGACAGGGAAGAGTCGGACACTAGAAGTTCCTGTTCCTCCATCCATTCGAGCGTGTCTGCCGTGGTTTCCATGCTCAACATATTGGTATATTGACTTATTCCCATCTTCATCATCACTCTATATACGGTTAGGTGGATCGGGCGCTCCATGGCGGATTCAAGCGTGTGCTTGTGTATCTTACAGAATGCACACTTGCCAGGTTGCAACGTGACCCTAGATGGTCTTGGTAGGGAAAACCTTTTTACAGATCTTGCTTTCGTGTTGCCAGATCAAATGGTGGCACATAATACAAGTAAGTAATCAAAAAGTACACGCATGAGGCCTTGTACCTGTTTACCTCGTAAAACCTGCTTCTAGAGGCGATTGCCCCTGTGGGATGGAACACTTGCGTACCGAAGCTTTGGGAAGCGTGTTCCACGAAAAGAAAAGAGCAAAACTGCGGGGAGACACCTGAATGCGTCCTTAATGGCATTTGTTGAGCTGCGCGGGTTTGCAGAAGATGATCCTAAGCCTTTGGCAAGACTGTTGGTCTCATCCACCTGCGGAAGTCTCCTTGAGGCATGCTTTTTGGCCAGTCAACATGAACTGTAGTGCTTGTTTGTGTGTCTCGATAGAAGTGTCCGAATTACTTTGGCGCTTTGCTTGGTGTGAATTACGAACTGCTGAAAGTATTGGGTACACCTGCGCTGTACACAGATCGACTACTTCACCCGAGCCTTGAAGCGTGTCTTCACCTTGCATCAAAGCCCTATATGGGCCCTGTCAATAGGCCCAGGATTTTGTGTAACAGCTTCTGCAGACAAGACAGTGAAGTGAGCGAAAATCTGTGCAGTTTCTTGACGCGGCTGGTCTGACTTTCCAAAAGAAGGCATGAGTTATGCATCTGTCTTCGTAACATCATCTGGCAAAGATCAAATATCAGTAAGAGAAGTAAAGTGGGTCGATTATCTGATGATGTGTATGTTTCCTTCAAAGGGTTTGGCCATTAAATTTCATGACAGCGTACTTATCTGCCGCACACGGCTCGGAATATGTAGGTGTTGAAACGTCTCCCGATGGCCAGCAGGTACTTTGCACTTGCGGCGACGGCGCGGTGGAGCTTTTGAACCTCGCAACTCAGCAGCATCTTCCGGTCAGCCGTGCGCACCCAGCGTGCGTACTGAACGCGTCAATAAGCGGTATGTGTTTTGCCAGTCTCGCTACAGTTTTGCATTTGCTTGGCTTTACACGTCCTGACGACTTGTGCACTCCTCCTTTTTAACGTTTGCTCTTAGAAAGTTTCCAGTGCTCTTTGGGGTCTTTTCTTCATGGACTCACAGTAACGCTTTGCCACGCAGCTGTGATTCATGCGCAGCATCTCTTAGAGAGCTATACACAGTGTGCGAAGACGGTCTCGTTCGGGTCTGGACCCTTCCTGAGCTTAGTCAAGTGAGCCTTATCTTCGGACGGTGCGCGCTTGACCAATCGTGGGATAGTACTGCAACTGCAAAAGAAGCCCACTAGCTTAGGAATGAGCAGGACAGCCGCTTTAGGTAAAACGAAGCTCTTGTTCCCATCAAGCCTTGGATTGTTTGCAGTTGTTTGCCTGCCATCTGCCAACAACGTGTGCAGACATTTGAAATGGAGAGTCCGCAGGATCCACCCCTTTGTGTGGCAGCCCATCCAACACAGCGCGCGCTTGCCTTGGGATTTAAAAGCGGAGCAGTGCGAGTGCTTGCGGTTGAAGGACCGGCCGTTTGGATGGAAGCTAATCATCATAAGCATCCAGTTACGGGGATCTGGTTTGTTCATTCGCCTTCGGCTGCAACGGATCTCGTGGAGTGCTGTACTCGTCATGGCTCCACTTTTGAACACCACCATCAAGAGACTTGCTTTGCTCGCGTTGCACCGACAGCAGAAGGCGAGATCTCTAGGCAGTGTTTTCTGGTCATTTCACTCGATGCAGTCGGATGTAAGTACTAACATATGCATGCTGGATGGTTATTTGATGTAGAGGGGCTGAAGGATTCATACACTGCGGTGCCTGGGATTAAGGACAGAGTACTGTAGTGTCATGGGAAAAATCCTGCATATGAGAGGCGACGCTGATAGTCTTTACGTTGCTTATTGATTTCATTGTGCAGGTGTGTGTATTTTTTCACAACTTCATGAATTCGCACTCATCAGAAAGCTAGAGAATCCTCGGGCCGAAATTCCCCCAGATGGCGTTCCAGCTCTTGCGTTTGCTAGCGACGGATCCAAAGTTGCTCGTTATTTCTCACCTCAAGCGCTTTGCATATTCTCCCTTCCGAAATTCGTCTTTGAAGCAGAGCTCTGCCCATTCCCAACAGCGTGCAAGTCTTTGCACATTACTGCTTTTTCGTTCTCTGCTGTTGGGGATGCCTTGTGCATATGCGGGAGTGACTCCAGAATGCGCCTTTTCTCGCTTAAAGTAAAGGTGGGCTACACGCTGACGTATCTTAGTGCCCAGTTGGTAACATTCGTTTCTAAGTAATTCCAGTAGTCGCCACTAGCTTACCTACGCAGCATTCCGCAACACACTAGATGCGGCTGCGTAGAGACTGTTTTAGTTGTGTGAATTTCTACAAAGTGATTTTTTACTTCTGACCGCATTCCATTGGAAAGGTACAAATCGGAAGGCCGTTCGCAAAAGCGTTCTGTTTGAATACCTGCAGGATGGTACCATGACCCTGCAACAGTGCCGAGAAGTAGCTCTTATCAGCGGACCAATTAGTGTCGGATGGATCTCTTCGGTAAACCCTGGAGCAACTGCCATCCAGCCAATTGCTTTGACTTGCGGGGAAGATAGTCTCATCAAGGTGCATCCAATATTCGGTAATTGTCAGCTCACTTTATCCTCAAAATCTCTCTGTAGGCAAAGCCTTCTCTCCATGCCAGGTTACACTTGTTTCAACCTGCACTTTTTCCTCTAATGGAAAACTGTCGGCTGAGCTTATTGCCTCGTCGTGTCTTCAATAGGTATGGAACTTGGCTCGCCTTAACTCTCTGCATGCAAACGCAGTGAGTCAAATGCCAGAGGTCAATGAGTGGAGTGAAGTAGGAGGGCCAGGAGATACTGTGATTCCAAGCACCAGCCATACAACTACAGGGAAGTCGCCGCAAAACAAAGGTGGTTCATTTGTTGCAACCGACGGTCTAGCAGCTGAGTTTCCTCAGTTTCAATCATTCGCAGGCCACAACAAGCCACCTTTCATGCTGCAGCTTTTGGGAGACTACTTGGTTTCTGTCAGTACAACGGAAACAATCACTTGGAGAGTCGGCTCCTCACTGCTGAACGCAGCAGCAGATCTCGCGCCTTTAGGTGGCATTGGCCTGCTGCAGCCGTTTAAGGAGCGACCAGCTTCGTCAACTCATATGGTGGCCGACTCCAACTCCAAAAACGAGGAGAAACATATGCTACAAGATACTCATTGTGAGCAAAGTGCGCTACCACAACCCCAAGAGCCACCGCGAGCTCATCCGCAGCCGTTGAACCACCCTTTGCAGCTGCCACTACAAGCAGCACAAGAAACACTTTGTCCAATAGCAGCTCCCTGCTCCTCAAGCGAAGCCACTGTGCCTCCGTCGTTCTCCCGAGTTGGAGGTAATGAGCTGCTTCATTGTGCCACGCCGAATCTTGCCAGCGCTTCAGCCACAGGCGGTTCTGTTGCTGAAGCTGCTCCTGCTGCTGTCTCTGGAGATGCCGAAGCTCCAGCCTCCGCCGCATCTCCAGTGGTGGCTAGTGCTTCTCAGACAAAACAGACTGAGGAAGAAGCTTCTGCTCGTGCCGATGCGGTGAGTAGAGGACCACAGACTGGGCTGCGCACAGTTTCACCTGACTTAAGGGGCAAGCTACCGGAAAGTGGAGAGAGCGATACACTAGGAAACAAGGATGCTCCGAATGCCGAAGTTTTCCGCGGGGTTCTTGAGTGGTGTGCACCTATTGAGGCCAGCTTAGAGTCTGGAAGACTATTGGCTGTGTCACAACAGCAACAGGAGCCAACAGCTCAACTAAGTAGCATTGTAGACGGCGCCGTTGCACGCCATGTAATTGGCACTGCGGTAGCAGACTGCCGCAGTGGCTGCCTGTGGAGGCCTTTAAAAGGTAGGCTCCGCTATTGATTACTTTACCAAAACCAAAAAGCAGGATTAATTTCTTTTTTTTTGACAGCTTTGTGATATCAGGAGTAACTTAGATACATCCTTTTAGAAAAACTGAACAAGAACACCACAGTAGCAGTCGGCCTGCGGGGTTGCTGGATCAATATGCAGGCCGAGAGCAATTAGCTGCTAGCTTTCGAGAACACGCATTGCAACTGCCCGCCAGTTGCAAAGCAGCGTTCCCATGTTGAGACTTTGTTGACTGTACTTTCCACTTAGGTGTCCTGGCTCATGCTGTTGGCCGATGGGTTCTGATAGAAAGGCTCTCCACCCCTTCACCATCCCAGGACGGCAAGTGTCTTGGCCTTCTTCCTGCATTGTTGGAGCGCACAGCATTTGCGCGCCTCCAGCAGCAAGAACTGTCAGCAGAATCCCCCAGGCGAAGAGGAGCATCACTTCACAGGCAACAACGGCAGTTGGAACTGCTACGACAGTGCGGTGCAGTGGCGCACATGCCCCGAATCTCGGTCTTGAGGCATCCAATAGTTGGACGCACGATCTCATTCTCCATCGACATCAAGGCCCGCATAGCCGCTACCATCAGCGGTGAGGTATTTTCATGGCTTCTGGACCCTTTCCAACGACTCCCTGATTCCATCGTTTCAGTGTACCGCACTTGCAAGAGCGTAACGCATACACGCCTAAGATGATTTCGGTGCTAACATTTTTGTTGAAATGGTGCTGCTGTGTCAGTTCTCACGTTGCCAGACGCATGCACTCCCGATGGATGCCCAAGCAACACCAATGAAAACCGCCGATGCAACCTTTGTGGTTCCAGCAGAACTGACGAAGCTGCATGTAGTTGTGTGAGACACGGCGGCAGTTGCTTGGGTCTCTGTATTTGGAAGGCGGAGGGCAGTGGTGAGCTGCTTGGCGCTGCTCGGCTGCCACGTGCATATGGCGAGGCTGTCGGACTCTACTTCAATAGGCATAGCCTGCACTCCAGTTCCTCTAGTCAAGATGAAGAGGATTTCCCGGGAGTCTTGTTCTGTGGATCTGATTTGGTTGTCACTGCGGGTAACTCATCCCATAATTCGGAAAAAAAGTGCTCGCCCACTGGGTATCGTTTTGTCAGGCTTACACTGCGCAGCTCTAAGGGGTGGCCTTTGTGTGCTAGATTTATCTCATGAACTTCGTCTTTGCTTCGTACAGGGGGTGTCGATGGAAGTCGGCTGGATATTTGGCGTGTATCTGATTTCATATCATCGTCGAAGAATTTCTCAAGCATGCATGCAAAGAAAGAGGCCTTGCATGCAGATCCTAATTGCGGGAACGCTGCATTAGGCACTCGCTGTGAATGTCGCGGCAGCTGCTACCTTAACAAAGAACAGATGCTGCCTTTTGGGCATCTCATGAACTGCCCTTCTCCGGCAGTTGGAGTGGATGTTGGAGCCCGATTAAAGAGGTTATTGAGCGCCGCATCCGCTGATGAGAGAGAGGTTGTTTTCGTGGGTTCCCGTTCGGTTACCTTGTGGAGAATTGTCCGCATTGATGGCGCTGCTGCACGGCCCTGCAAGGGTGTGTTGTAACGTTCGCATTAAATATACCGCTAGACTAATTTACCGTCCGTTTCTCGGGAGCACGACGGGAAGGGCACGAAAATTGTTCCGCACCATACGACTCTCACGAAAAGCTGACAACCGCTGCGCTGTCTGAACTGCTTCTGCTATCTTGTGGCATTATGTTTTTAGCGGCGAAGCTTGATTCTGATGAGCTTCAACTTCAGTTTCAGCATGCCCGGCAACCTCGCCGGATGCTTGATGACCCACTGGAGAACTACACCACAGCCTGCCTCACTCGCCGAGGAAAAGGGAGTCCCCGGCTTCTTCTGGTCGCTTCAGACCGGGTCAGTCTTCTATTCTGACACAATGAGTTGTTATACATCTGGAGAGCTCGCAATTTGTTATTATGGATGTCACATTACACTGGGCGGCACTGCAGGGCTTGGTGTATGCCTATGACTATGAAGCCAACGTGCTCGTCTTTGAACTCGTTCTGGGCAACTTCCCAATAAGTAAGACGGCATCATAGTGAACGTTGCTTGTGGAGCTGGAGGCAAACGCCACGCGCAGTTGCAGTTTTGCCACGCTATTAATGCCACATCATCCAGTCACTAGCTTGCTGGGTGGTCTTCTATCTGTTGTTATGTATGTGTAGGCTCCATAACTTGTGGAAAGGCAATGTATTTAGCTTACAGTACGAGCTGCACTGCCGGGCGGACAACAGTGGATCTCCTCCGAGTCTTAGAGATGTGCGTGTGACCCCTGACGTTTTCATGTCCGTTAGCGTTGGGAGCAATATGAGCATTCAGAATTTGTTTAGCTCCTTACACATATATTGTTACTATACTGAACGCTAAGAAGCTCAGAAACAGAAGTCTCACGTGAGGATTGCTGTAGGCGGCAAGCGCTTGGCTCACAGTCAGTGGACATGACACAGCAGGCAGCACTGCAGCCTGTCAAGCTGGACGCACCAATAAAGAGCATACAACTCGATGGAGAGGCACAAGAGGTCAGTGGTTTGATGCTATATGCTCTAGAATAATATGGAAATTCACGCAAGCGTTGGGCTGAAATCTTCCATATGCGCTGTGCATTGCTAGTACAGGGAATCGCCACAACAGCAGCAAATACTATTTGGTGAGTCTAACTGGCCGTAAAACACTATATATAATGTAGCAACAAGGCTAAAAATCGCTCCAAGGTAACCGCGCAAACTATTGCACAGGCGTGAATTGTGCTTGTGTCATTAGGTATCTTCATTGGGACCAGCGTGCGCAAGTGCGCTTGCACTCGAGCCACACTCTCCCCATCAGCCATCTAGCCGTATCTTACCAGGTGGGTGAGCCTTCAATGCATAGGTCCGAACTGATTTAAGGACTGCACAGAAGACAGTGAGGCGCCTAGCAAAGTATTGAGCTTGCCGGGCTGTCCGCTGCATCTGGCTTCAGGCGAGTTCAGCAGCTGCAACTAGTGGGAATACAAAGACTGCACGTCCTCACGCGTCGTCGAAGTCCAGACTTGATACCGTCGACGCAAAGGCAGAAAACGACTATCCAGTGATCGCTAGTGCTGATGTTGGAGGCTCTTTAAGAATATGGAGCCGCTGGCCCCTTCCACAACAGTTGGCAGATTTCTCTTTGCAACATTCTTGCACAGCCCTAGCCTTTCTGTGGCCCATGCTGCTTTTGGGCTGCTTTAGCGACGGTTCCCTGAGGCTTTTTGACTCGAAGGCATTCTCCATGATAGGCCGACTGCAGCTTGCAGCGCCTCAAGACCCGCCGGTGGCGATCGCGTGCCTTGGAGGTGAGAATGCCCCTTATTTGAAGCTCTTAGTTCTTCTTTCTCACCAATTTTGCTGACCAGGCTAAGAGGGCATTTTGATAGGACTGTCGATTGTTGGCTTCTGGAACCCCTTTGCAGACCGTCACGCGCTGCTTGCGACGGCCTCCGGAGAACTCCTGTCGCTCGTCCTTGATTTGTCCTTCAAGGAACGGGCAGATGGGAAAGCCCCAACGGGACCACAGATTAAGCACGCGAGTGTTTCGAAAATAGCGAACACCGTCACTGCTTGTTTTGGGCCAACCTTCACTGTGCAACAATCCATGCCTTTTGGAAGCAGTTGCAGTAGCGCTGACTGCACTTGCTGTTCGCTAGAAGCGTCGGCAACGAAAAAAATTCCTACTGTGGTGGAAAGCCTTGTGGGCCAGCAGCCTGCCGCAGGCATAAGCGGTATGGATAGCCGAGTCGGTTTCGCGCTGTGTCTGTCGGGTGGATACTGCTCTGTTGGGGCTTACACAAGAGCTTGTCCTGATAATAAATGGATACTGTGCCCAAAGACATGGTAACTGCCTCTTATTTCTGGTTGAGTCACATATGAGTTTTGTCAAAATTTAGGGTCCACGGAGCCCTTGATCAGCGTTGAAATAAGCAGGAGGCGCCTCCAAGCAAAAGCAAAAAACACAGCTATCCGCTTGGGCTCTGCGCGCAAGAGAAATCATACTGCTCTTTTATGGCTTCTCGCCTGCAAACGCTTGTCATCTGTTTTTTCTCTCAGTTTCGGAGTCCGCTTCATCCCAGACAGCGACACTTCCGTCTCTTCATCAAGTCATTCAGCCGCTTCCCGGGCATGTTTCACCGACAGCAACACGTTAATTGTTGCTAGGGGGGATTTGGTGTTCTGCGTAGACTGCCAGGCACAGCAGGTGGGTGCAGCCCTTAGTATAATGGCGACCTGTAAACCTGTTCTTATCTGGCAAATCTCGTGTGTCATGTAGATTGTGTTTGCAACTTAATCTCATCTGCGCCGCTCAGGTAACGCGCCAGATAAATATTCACGAGGCTCTTGGCCAGCCCATTTGCCAAGCCACAATACCCGTTTCAGTGGCAGCAATTTGCTGCCTACGGCAGGGCAGGGCAGTTATGGTAACGGAACGTAAGTGCAGCTCTGTTGTAGTGTTTAGAGCTCGAAATATCAGCACAATTGCCAAGCCTGTCTAAATGCTGGTTAAAACTCCGTTATATCGACGCTTTTCACACCTCAAAATCAACACTTCGTGCACTATGTCGAGACTTTTATAGCTTAGAAATGGCATTTTGCTGCTGCTTCAGGAGGAGAGGCGCTGCTGCTGGAGGTGGCAACGTGGTGTATGGCCAGCCTTGCCCATCATGGCATTCACCCGCATTTGCCAAGGGCCCATGGAAGGGCTGGTGGAAATCCTATATGCATCGCTGCATACAGTGAAGACGAGTTTGTGTTGTCTTGTGATTGTTCTATCAGCATGGTCCACGTGTTTTAAACCAAAGATCTTTTGCGCAACTTCGCCACTGCCAAACGAACTACTTCGAATGCATACTCTAAAGGCTCCTGAAAACAGCATCTTGTGCATTTCCTTATCCCCAGTTTCGATCTCTACCTTCGTCAATGGCATTCTAGCAAATTGTCTGCCTCCTATGGACCTGAGTTGCTCACTGTGCTCTTTAAAGCTGCCAGCATGTGTTACTGTCAGCGAAAATGCCTACAGCGGCTGCACTGAAAGCATGTTTGCTCGTTTCAGTCTCAATCCAAATATATTTTTTAACCATCTGACTAATTTTTTAGCCATCTGTCTAAGCTCTATTTCACATCTGCCAGTCTCAACAGGTCCAGCCACAGTCAAGTTCGACTGCAGCTCCGATAGTAGAACTAGCTGATCTTGAAAAGTGGAACATTTTTGAAATTTGTTCTTCGCCGTCGAGGGCGGACTTCACATGCGAGACTTGTTGATACTGTACATTGTATACAACGTGCCGAGGGCCACAAAAAGCGACACAGGGGCCATGGCTACTCGCACGGAAGTGGAAATCGAAGGCAGCTGTTCCTGCAGCTGTTCAGCCACACCCTGCAGCGCTTCCTTGACTTCTGCTGCAGCTGAAGGGAATATATATCATTAAGAGGTTGAGCAAATGCGCGGGAAAGGCGCATGGGCAAGCATAGGGACCCGTACATGGCAGTTTGGCTTCCGGCCAGTGTATACTCCATTGCAGCCCCGCACCTGAAGCTCGAAAATGAGAGCCCTAGCAGTTTTGCTGCCACCGACAGCTGCTGCAGCTGCTGCAGCTGCTGCAGCTGCTGCAGTTGCTGCAGTTGCTGCAGCTGCTGCAGCGCAGATTCTACTCAGAGTCGTTCCCCTCACCCGTGGCCCCAGCTGTGGCGGAGCCCCGCAGCTCTCCTATCTGGGCCACGGGCGGCAAACTCTGGGGCGGCATTTGAAGTGAAAAGACGCAGAGTCCGCGTGGCTGTGTTATTTCTTACTCCTCCAGTTTCTCGTACAATATCCCTCCAGATGGCAGACACTGGGAAGGCGGGGAATGAGCAGCAGGGGAAGCAGCAGCAGCAGCAGCAGCAGCAGCAGCAGCAGAATAAGAAAAACAGATCTGAACAAACTGCTGCCAGGCCTGGCCAGGCCCACTCTGCTCTCGCAAGTCGAAGTCTATGAGCTTCGACAAGTCTGGAGTTGGGTGTTCAGGAGACCGGCGTTTAATCCCTTTGGCCCTCCTGGCCCTTTCCTCTTCTCCCCAAATATCAATTTCGCAGGCCACGCCTGCCCAAGAGTTGGCCGTGAGTGTTTCCCCCTCCAGCAGCCACTAGCTGAGCCAGCCCACCCTTGTAGCCCGGACTAGCAGCAGCAATTGCATTTGTCTTCGACTCAAAACAAAGGCAATTGAGGCCATCTCCACTTACTTGCATGCACAAACACCCGAAGACAAACACTCGCCCTCTCCGTTGCACATGCCATTCAGCCCCGACCCTGGACACAGCACCTGCAGCAGCAGCAGCAGCAGCAGCAGCAGCAGCAGCAGCAGGAATTGTGGGGTTTCTGCAGCAGTTTCAGGGGCACTTTGACGCACGCGGTAGCAGGAGTTTCCGTGGAATCGAGGGTAGCATTTGCAGACTCCGTTGAAGCAAATGCCGGAGAAGTTGCACTTTCGGGGACAGTCGAAAACCTGCAAAGGAGCAGCAAATCCAGAAAAGAAGTCCTGAGAAGCTGCTGCTGCTGCTGCTGCTGCTGCTGCTGCTGCTGCTGCTGCTGCAACTGACCTCCCCGCAGTCGTGAGAAGCCCAGCCCGGGTGACAGACGCAGGAAGCTGTTGCACAAGTGCCCCTGCCGGAGCAGACAGCCCCCCCGCCGCAGGGCTTCGAAGCAACTGCGAATTTGCTGCTGCAGTGAGACTTTGCTGCAGCAAAACTCACGGAGACGCTGAAGGAAACGACACTTGAATAGTCTTCTGCTGCCAGCTTTCGCCCGCAAAAGAGCAGCACCTTGCCGCCTCGAAGTCCCGAAAATTGCACAAGTCCGAAACGTTAAGGAACTCCTCTTAACTCACCCTTCAAAAGCACAGCCCCGTGGCGCTCGCGAGGGGCAAATTTTGGGTCCCCAGCAGACAAGACAGTCCAGGTGTAAGTCTTTGCATCTAATTGCCAAACGTCACTGAGAGGAAAACGAAATGGAGAAATAATAAGTCCATTAACTTGCAAAGGAGGGCCTGCTGCCTGTCTGCTGCTCACTTGTAGCAGCGCTGGACTGTCCGCCGCGAGTCGCAGCCTCCAGCGACGATTATCTGCAGCAGCAGCAGCAGCAGCAGCAGCAGCAGCAGCAGCAGCAGCAGCAGCAAGAGTGGACCACTGGTCACGGGGAAGGCAGCACTTGGCGTACGTCGCTCCCGTTTCGCAGCGCGGAGTGGCCTGGCGAAAGCTCATCTCCGAAACTCCAAACTCAAAATTCAACTAAGTACCTTCTCGGGGGGGCGGCTGGCGGCCCCTGACAGGCGCCCTCAGCCACTTGTCCTCAGCCAAACTGTACACCCACCTGCGCCCGCTGAGCAGCAACAAAAACAGTTTTGAGAAGAAGTTTCTCACAAGTCGCTCGCGCGAAGCCCTGCGCAAGGTGCAGAGACACCCCAGCCGCTAGTGCGATCCCGGGTGTACAGACAGCAGCGGCCCTTACCTTCCGCCCCGTAACCCCCGAAAAGAAACAAGTGGCCGCTCAGATAAGTTAATGTGGCCCCTTCTCGGGGGCTGGGGATGTCTCCTGAGCCTGAGACAAAGCCCAGGAGTTGGCAAAGACTTGAGTTCAAGTTTTGCTTTTTCCTCACTGCGACTCAGCGCGTGGAAGCGGACTGGGAACTGCTCGGGGCTCAAGTTTTCCAGTTCCTGAAGAAGCAGTTTCGGAGAAAAGATAGTTTTTGCAGAAACAGTTTTCTCACGGAGTCCAAGTCGACGACCCAAAGGTCATTAAGAAAGCGCCCAGACTGTTTGCAATTTGAGATTTAATGAAGACCGAAATGAACAACTGCATGCGCCAAAAACACTCAAGACAAACACTTTCTTGCCTCGTTGTAGCCGCCAAAGATGTACACTTTCTCGCCATCGGAGGCAGCAGCGTGGCCGCTGCGGGGCTCTGCACTTCCCGCATGCAAAGGCGAGTTCAGCAGCTTAAGGAGAAGGGCTCACCGGGGCGGAAGTTCTCGGGGCCCACGCCTATGTACCACTTGCGCCAAGTGGCATCTGCAGGGGCTGTGGGCTAAGGAAGCACTGCGGGCCTCTGCTGCGCTGCAGTACCGAATTTGTAAATGTCGTTGAAGGTCCCCTCGCTCGACTCTCCGCCAAAAAGAAGTAAAAAGCCGCGAACTCCACTCAAAGAGGCGCCGCCCCGGGCCGACGGGGCGTCGCCCCGGACCCGCAGAAACTCCCAAGAGCTCGTAGAAGTGTGAAACGCGTACAGCTCGTCCGAGCAGAGTTCTGCGCGGAGAAAGCACAGTTGTTTGTTCTAAGAGGCGAAAGCAGAGAAAAAGCCCCAGAAAATTAAAGCATTGGGCTCCGGGGCTTGCGAAATGCCACGCAAACTGAGCCTTCTTTGCTGGCCAGGAAGGCGGCCACTCACCCTCAACTGTGCAGCCTCCAAACACGTAAGGCACGTCGAAAAGAGCAGCAGCAGCGACTCCGTGCCGGCCTAAACGTAAGTTGCATTCGTGCTGCTGGTCTTTAGAGGCAGAAGCGAAAACTGAACGGACCGGGAGGGCCGAACCTCGAAGATTCGGAAACAAGAGAAAACTCCAGCGCATGCGCAGCTGGCGCAAGCAAAAGTAATAATGCAATAATATGCTTCATAGCCGACGTTTTGTGAGTTCGTTGGGTTTCTTTTGATGAAGGAAAATGTGGAGCTCTTCATTCTGTTGCAGTGCCGTTGGGGTGTATGCTCAGCTCGCAGGTGAAGCTGAACGCACCTTGCCTCCGCTGCATAGTTGAAGGAAAGTTTCTTGAATAAAATTGCTGGCACTTTCATTATTTTCCCTTCTGCATAAAAATAAACTGTTTCGCTATGTTCCGTTTGTCTTGAGTCGCAACTACCAGTTCTACGTAGGCAGCAAAAGAATTTGCATATGTCAGTCATCAGTTTCACAAGGACAGGTGTTGTCTGAGCCGCTATGAAGTGACTCAGAACAAAAGCCAACTCACTCCAAATACACTGGAGCTTGCGATGTTGCTTACAAGAGCAGATGCACTCACTTGATCACATCTAAAGCAAGGTTTCTGCAACGAAGTGCTTAGTTCAAGAATTCAGCGTAGTATGCCGATGGTCTTCCGCACAGCCTGGAACAAGGAGGCTAATGTGCTCAGTGATTGCGTGTCAGTGGCATTCTTTGCAACTTCCTGTGCCATTTCCTGCACCGAGATTTCGCTGCAGTGCCTCACTTGAAGGCGGCCGCTGACTTGGGGCTCGCCAGTAGCAGAAGTGCTGCATGCAACTAACTGGAAGCTACACGAAAAGATTTGATTGCACATCTGATTTGATTCGGTTTCTACAAGGATAAGAGTGTAACTATGCGGGAGGCTGCTGCTGCAGGGGGCACTCCAACTTGGCACCCAAGTGAAAGATCCAACACATTACATAGCTTTCTTTCACTTAATAATGTTTCACTTGAGTAGATATTCAAGAGAAGCCAATTTAACTCGAATGAACAAAGGGCGACAGCAAGCAGCCAGGCTGCTCCTCTTGCACAGTGCTCCCAGAGCCTCTGCTGCAGCATATTTCATTCAATTTGAAAGCGGCAATGAAAAAACAAAAAAGCAAAAGTTCCCACACCGGGACTCGAACCCGGGTCGCTCGGGTGAAAGCCGAGTATCCTAACCACCTAGACTATATGGGATGCTTCTCACCTGAGGAAGCAGCCTCGCAGTTTAGCAGCAGATCACTGACAGGCGAAATAAAGAAAATAATGAAGTTCAAAAGCTGAAACACTGACACGAGGAGATCCGGGAAAAGATGAGTTTCCGGGATCCTTCAACTCATTGGAAGTGGACACCCGTAGTTGTAGCCGGTGGCCAAAAGAGGCTGAACTGCGTGGATTGCGAGGATGAAGACATTCCTTTATGCCTAGGGAAGTTTATTTGAATGAAATATGCAAAAGATTCCCACACCGGGACTCGAACCCGGGTCGCTCGGGTGAAAGCCGAGTATCCTAACCACCTAGACTATATGGGATGGTGGGGTTGATTAGGCACCGCCGGTTTTTTGGAGGCAGCACTCCCCAGCAATGCATAAGCTGGCGAAGAGATTCTGCAATTTTGATAAGTTGAATTCAGAGGAGTAAAAAATGTATTGGGCAACAACAAAAGTTCCCACACCGGGACTCGAACCCGGGTCGCTCGGGTGAAAGCCGAGTATCCTAACCACCTAGACTATATGGGATGCTGGGGGTCACCAGGTCATCGCTGATTTTCTCTACTGCACACCGCTCACCAACAGATGAGCCATCCAAGCGATCTTTTATGCACTTTCCACTTCGGTAAGGGACTCTACAACAGCGAGAAAGCAGAGGATCAACAGAAGGGGGAGAGAGAAAAGATATTCCCACACCGGGACTCGAACCCGGGTCGCTCGGGTGAAAGCCGAGTATCCTAACCACCTAGACTATATGGGATGACAGGGGTCACTGAAGCGCTGCCGACTACCAGAAGGTGGCCCACCAGAAATAGTATTCGTCTTTTCCAAAAAGGAAATGACTCTATTCAACTGATGAAATGATAGTTGCATATACAAAAGGATTCCCACACCGGGACTCGAACCCGGGTCGCTCGGGTGAAAGCCGAGTATCCTAACCACCTAGACTATATGGGATGGGGGGGATCGTTGTAGAGCGCTGGGAAACACGAAGGAGGCCTTGTTAACATCTTTCTCTGTTCTTCCCCTGTGTTAATCTTCATTAAAAGTCAAACAGTTCATTTATTTCGAACTGTGATTTCTCTCCGCAGCCAGTGGCAACCAGTCTCTTGGACAGGAAAAGCCCCAATTCAAGTTTGCTGCCACTTCAGGATCTTCCGCAGGGTCCATGCTCTGAAGATCCTTCTTGTTGTTACTGCATTCGGAACTCTTGGCTTGAGTTCCTTAGTCAGTGAGGCGGGGATTTCAAAGATTTTGGGAAGTTGTTGAGGTTCTTTGTAAGGAACTCGAGAGAAGCCGTTGGAAAGGCCGGTTTCCTCGAGGCTGGCCCAGCGCTCGTTTGCATGGGCATGTAGATGTTGCGCTTTCTTCTAGTGACCTGAAACCCGCGTTTGTTGCAATTAAAGGCCCTTCCCGGGCCTCTGTAGTTTCCAGAAAAGGCGGGGAGATCGGAAAGATGGTTCCCACGTCGTGCAAGTCGGAGGCTGAAGGCTCGCGAGGAGCTGCGAAAGAAAGGCTGATTGTGCTGGGGATAGAAAGCAGCGCGAACAAAGTGGGCGTGGGCCTAGTGGACAGCTCGGGGAAGATCTTGGCGAACCCCCGGGCCACTTTCATAACCCCCGCGGGCACGGGATTTCTCCCGCGGGAAACTGCAGCGCACCACCAGGCAAATGTGACGCAGCTAATTCGCAAGGCAATGGAAGAGGCGGGCGTTTCGCCCTCCATGATCACTTGCATTGCCTACACAGCGGGCCCGGGCATGGGGGCCCCCCTGGCTGTGGGGGCCCTCGCTGCGAGGACTTTGGCTCTGTTGTGGAACAAACCCCTTGTGGCTGTCAACCACTGCATTGCGCACATCGAAATGGGGCGCCTGGTCACGGGCTGCAGCAACCCCACTGTCTTGTACGTGTCCGGCGGAAACACACAAGTGATTGGCTACAGCGAAGGCCGCTACAGGATCTTGGGGGAAACTCTGGACATGGCCATTGGCAACTGCATAGACAGAGTGGCGCGGCTGCTGCACCTGCCCAACGACCCCGCGCCGGGCTTTCAAGTCGAGCAAATGGCCCTCAAGTTCGAAAAGCTCTACCGCGCCAGTCACCCCGAAGCTGCTGCTCCCCCTTTGCTGCCTCTCAGCTACAACGTAAAGGGCATGGACGTCGCCTTTAGCGGGGTGTTGACTAAGGCGGAAGAGGCCGTTCATCTCATGCTCGAGCGCCGCGCGAGAAAGCCTGCCTCCAGCGACGCCCAGCCTATGCAGGATGCTGCTGCTGCTGCTGCTGCTGCTGCTGCTGAAGGTGCTGCAGCAGAGTCTCAGAGAGCTGCAGCTGACAGCAGGCGGCCGGAAGTGGCCGAAGAAATGGCCAAGCGGATGAGGACAAAGCGCAGCGGCGGGCAGCTGCGCAAGAGGGGAAATCCCAGTCGAGATAGCGCCGACAGCAGCATCCCCGAGGAGCTTCTCACTCCCGAATCCATTTGTTATTCCTTGCAAGAATATCTTTTTGGAATGCTGGTTGAAATTACGGAGCGAGCGATGGCGCTTTCGCACAGTTCAGATGTGCTGGTGAGCAGCAGCAACCCACATCGCAGTGCACTTGTCACCTTGTTGAGGAGTTCTGCAGTTGTGAATAAGTAGATCAAATAATGTATTTCAGCTTTGGAAAGACTTCTCTTTCTTGCTGCTGCCGTGTGACTCTGAGGAAGTGTTTGCTGCTGCTGCTGCTGCAGCTTTCCAGACTGTTGCTGCGGGCTGCTGCTGCAGGTCGTGGGCGGCGTCGGGTGCAACTTGCGGCTGCAGCAAATGCTGCGGGAAATGGCCCGGCAGCGGGGCTGCTCGATGGGCGGAATGGACGAAAGATACTGCATTGACAACGGGGCCATGATTGCCTACGTGGGTCTTCTGATGTACCAGTGCGGCCAGACAGTGGAGCCCACGAAGAGTTTCTACAGGCAAAGGTTTCGCACGGACCAAGTGGAGGTCACCTGGAGGGCAAACGAAGCTGAAAAGACTTCGCCGCAAAAGCTGAACTGACAAGCGCCAGCAGCTGCCAAAATTGCTGCAAATAAAAACCTTTTCAGGCGCGGATCAGCTGCATTTAAAGCACAAACAAGCGCAGCAGAAGCGAAGAGGCAAGCGCCGCCTCCAGGCCTTCTGCTGATGCTTTACTCTTTTTATATTCTTGAGTCGAAGTCAGTTGGAGCATCTGAACTTTCCTCGGAAGACTCGATCCGTTTTTACGAGGTCGAGACTTCATTTCAATTGAATTCGACCAATTCAAGAAATTTATTTTTTGTCCAGATGTGAAGATAGTTTAGTCCGCCGAAGTTCTTTATTTAGTTCAGTCCTCAGGCCATTCGTCCTAATCGAATGCTCAGTCGCTGCTGCTGCTGCTGCTGCTGTTGCTGCTGCTGTGGGCTTGGAAAGCAGTGCTGCTTCTTGTGGTTGTGTTTACAAATTACTCGTTTTAAGCTACAGTTTTCGTTTCGCTTGTTTGTTGTGACTTCTTTCCGCCTCCCTCTATTCCTGAAATATCACAAATACTCTTTTTGCTGTCTTCCTACTTTGCCCTGCCGAAGCTGCACTAGCTGGGGCAGCTGGTGCCACTGGCTGCAGCTCCATCTCTGCTGCAGCTCCACCAGAAGGCCAGGTGCAGCAGCTAGCTGCAGCTAGCTATTGTAAAGGCCCCCAGCTGCCGCCAGCTAGCCGTAAGTGAAATAGCAGCTAGCTGCAGCTAACCGCTGGAACACCCTCCAAGTGCAACTCATAGTGTCCGAGCTAGATGAGCCGAAGAAGAAAGCACTCTTGCATGCATTTTTCAAGTTGCTGCAGCATCGAGAAAGTCCATGGCATTATGCAGGTGGGCTGCTGTGCTGTTGTCGCTGTCGAATTCATCTCAGCAGCAACTGAGGTCAGAAGCAGATTGGACTTTCGCTCTATGAGCCATATTAAAGGATTTATGTCTTTAAGACACTTTATTTTTGTTAATCCTTAGAGCTTTGTGAAACACTGAACACTTGGATATAGCCGTCGGCCCACGGCTTTACAGTTTGGGGCAGCACATAGTTAGACAGCAGCAAGAGCCTCATACAGCATTTGCATCGCTGCTTACTTTCCTTTTGAGGAAAACCCTCGAGAAGATTTAGTGGCATTTGCTCATTTGTTTTGCTGGTGCCGCTATAGCTGCTACTTTTGCTGCCTAGGCTACGCACACAACACGATGCAGTAGCGTGTGCTGCTGCTGCAGTGCGGCCTGCCACAGCTGCTATCTGATGCCAAGGAGTTCCAACTTTCGGCAAATCGCCATCAAGGCAGCTCTGGCAGTGGTGGGAATTCTTCATCTGCATTTGAAAACAGCAGTAGCAGGCTGCTGCTGCTTCGGGAGCAGCAGGCTGCTGCTGCCGCAGCAGCTGCAGCGTCTGCAGGTAAAGTTGTTTTGCTGTACTTCAGGCCATCAGCACTAAACCAGGACGCCAGCTAGTGGCGCCGTCTTATAGCTCAACTCAGCCTCCAGACTTGAACCTCCAGGGGCCGTCAGTCTTGGAAGTGGCAGACAGTACGGGTAGGGGGCTGAAAATGAAGTGAAGAAATAACTTTTTGCGTTCAAATCTGGACACACCGCGCCTCCCAAGGCACAGCTATGATTCACTTGAAATAAATTATGCAGCAAAGATAAATTTAAGTCAATTTCTGCGGGCGCTCGTCAGCGTAAAATGGTGAAGCTGTGCTTCACGTCCCACCTTTCCCACTGACGTTCCATCACTTGATGCCTCTGTTCTTAATTTATACTTAAACTTTCCTCCTGATTTATAATATACGCAAATAGTTATGCTTTTGGCCACGGATGCTTTATAAAAAGCTGTGACTGTCGCGGTAGAACGAGCACTGTACAAATGGCATTCAAGTCCGGTGGGTCACCTGCAGGGCAAGCGGCTGTGCAGTCTTTGCAGGGTTTTCATCCCGTTTGTTTCCCAATAAACTCTGCAGTTGCAGAGATATTTCGGGGGAGTGTAAAGAGAGAAGTAGCAGGTACTGCTCCCCTTCGGCGGGCTGCTGCTGCTGCTGCTGCTGCTGCTGCTGCTATTGTTGTGAAGGATTAGCAGCAGATGGGGTGAGAAAGTCTACTGGCGGTGTTGTACAAAGATGAAGATCATGCAAAATACTACGTGGCTTTCCCCTGCAATCAAGGGATGAGAGTTGGACTCGCTGCTCAAAAAGTGAAGGGGCTCTTGAAATGCAATTCAAGTAGACAAATGCTGCTTAGATAGCAGTAACTACATCCCCAGAATTTAATTGACAAAAGAAAGCAGAAGAACTAATGCTCATCCCATTTCTGATAGTTTTCGCTCCACCGATAGAGAAGATCACCTCTTGTTGGCTTGCGCCATACGGACGCCAATATGAGCCTTTTCGTCTTAGACGGCGAAGAAACACTTCAATGAAGCGCGGAAAGTGCATTAACATTTCCCCAAAATAAAAAATAAAGTCTTTTAACTGCGAACTGCAAGATTTTGCAACAAAGTCCGCCGCTCGCCACTTCTTCCGCGTACAAGAAGTGCTAGCAGCAAGGCCAGGAATCCCCGCCAGCCCCAAACACAAATTATTTTTCTCATTTTTCAAACTCAAAACAAACCTTTAATAATAGGCCCTTGGCCTGGCACTGCTCAGCCAATATCTACACGGCATTTTCTCCTGGGCAAAAGAATGCAGCCGCAGCTGAGCAGCAAGAACGGGAGCAAGTCCTCTTATAAGAAGTGCCATTTTAAGACTAAACGTGTGGCGTTATGAGCCTCTAAACCCTAACTCCTAGTCCTGCTGCACTGCTTTTGTCTCCACGTACGGCTGCTGCAGCCGTTGCCGGTGCTGCAGCAGCAGCAGCAGCAGCAGCAGCTGCTGCTGCTGCTGCTGTTGCCCCGAGGGCCCTGAAGGAAACGGCGCCCTTTAAAATGCGGCGTAGCCAGAAGTCAGTTTGGGCGAAATAGTTCAAGTCCGTCGCTTGCAGCGACAGCAGCTTCCCCACCGCAGCGCAGCACCCCAGGTGCGGGTGCAGCAGCGAAATGAAATGGCCTTTTGTTGCTGAAGACACGAGCCTACGAAGTGGCAGCAGCAGCAGCAGCAGCAGCAGCAGCCGCCGCCGTTTCTGTCTGTCTGCCGCGCATCTGCATGCGCGTTTCAGTGCAGTTCCTTCGCACGTGGGCCTGCTGCTGCAGCTGCTGCACGCGGCGCCAGCCCGCCGCGGAAGACAGCAGCAGCAGCAGCAGCAGCAGCAGCAGCAGATGCCGTCTCTGGCTCCTCTCTTTGTCTGCGCTCATGCCTTGTAGCTCGTGCAGAGCCCGTCGACTTTGCGCGTGACAATGACCAGCGCAATAATCAGACCTGAACGAACACCCCGCGGCGCGGCCTCTTTGCCTCAGCAGCAAAACGCGAAAAGCCCGAATTCAAGTCGCAGCCAATGCCCCGCAAAGAAACTAATATATATTTTGATGGAATATCAAAACTCACCGTAAAGTCCAATGGCCTCAGCGAAAATGAGAATAAGAGTAACACCGAAGAACAGCTTGGGCTGCTGGGCATTGGCGCGCACACCTGCGGATTCAAAAGTTGAACAGACACTCGAGAAAGCAACGCTGCGGAGTCAGAAACAGGAAATTCAAACAAGACGCGGCGATTCAAAGAGAAATATAAATGAAAATAAACTATTTAAAGTCGATTCGACTTACCCGCGTCTCCCACTATTCCAATTGCAAGACCTGCAGCCAGAGAGCTGAGACCCACTGCCAGCCCGCCAGCCAAATGGCCGAAGCCTGAAAGCGCAGCGGAAGCAGCCGGTGACTCCCATTTCAGTTCCTCACAGATTCTGTCTCGATATAATTGTAATAATTGAGCTAAAAAGGGTCAAATTTGGCTTTAATTTGAAGAAAGCGAAGCTGGAAGCGGCAGCGGGAAGCCACAGCACCTGCGTAAGCCGAGTAGACGTCCGGCGAGCCCACTGCAGAAACACACAGAAAACCCGCAAAAGAGCCGCGGAATAAATAGAAATAAAGAAACTTAGAGGTGAAAATAGTTGAAGAGAACTCGACAAATGGTCTTTGGGGCCCAGTTTCCGGGATTTTGCAAGTTTCCGAGCAGCGGGAACTCACTGACAGACGAAATGACAATGGATATGATGAGCCCGTAAATGCCCAAAATACCCGCCATAATGACCGGCAAAATGGAACGCATAATTAGGTCTGGGCGCATCACTCCGACGCTGCTAACGCCCACGCCGCTCTTGGCAGTGCCATAGGCCGCGCCGAGGTCTGCATGCAGCAGCAGCAGCAGCAGCAGCAGCAGCGAGAAGCGCATGCAGCGAATTCGAGGGAAAGCAGCGGAAAAGACCCGCCCCTTGGGCCGCCACAGCAGCAGCTCTTTTCCTTTCAACTCCCCCTGCTGCACGGGAGGCCCCCACGGACAGATCCCAGCCAAAACTAGCCACAAGAGGCTGCAGCAGCGCCGCTTCCGTGCTGCGCGCCGGGCCCTCGTGTCCAGCCCTGGAGTGCCGGCTCAGGGCCGACAGAAGGGCAGCTGCGAAGGCTAGAAGGCAATTTCAAAGGGGAAATGGCCTCTTGGGTGATGTGTTGAGTTCGCAGAGTTGAACGAGCAGCCCTACACCCCTGCAGCCACCCCCTTGTCCGGCTCCCGGGGAGGCTCCGAACAACTCGACGCCGAACTTTAACCTACTTGCGAAAACTATTGCCGAAGTAATCCCCATAAACCCGAAGAAGACCGAGTTGGGGTCGCATTGAAGAAATGCTGACCAAAACATCCTCGCGCGGCTCGGCTGCTGTTCAGGATGGGGAAACCCGGCGAAAAACCTCTTCCGCTGCCCTTTCAAGGCGTGCTTTATGTTTCTTTTCCGTTTTTACAATTCTCAATATCTTTAAATCGCCAAGCCAACCGCAAAAACCTGCAAGATCAGCAGCCCGTTCCCGCCGTTGATGATGGGACGGCAGCGAGAGCTTCTCGCATGACCACAGCCCCAACGGCGATAGAGCGTCGCCTGGCCTTTTCAAGATATATCTTAGTGCATATTGCATTTCGCAATATTATCTCGAAGAAAACTCCTTTTTTCAGTATTAAACTCAGAAATTGCAGGTTGCTGCCTCCGCCTTCGCGGCGTACACGCAGCGTCAGTGCCGCATGCTACACAGTGTGCTCAGCCCTCTCCCTTTTATGCGCGTTACAGCTAATCATTTATTTTCAGGTCTTAGAGTGCATTTTCCCTTTTCATTTTTACTAAGCATACAGCGACTCCGCGGCAGCGCCGCCTACAGCGCCAAGACATCCGCAGCGGGCGTGTGCAGAAGTAAGCCCAGCGGACCGCGCCTATTGGGCACATGTGTGCGAACTGCAGCTCTTCTTACCTTTTGTAAATCTCCGAAATAAAATGGAAACTGAATTGGCTCTTGAAAAAGCCCTTCAGGAGGCGGCGAGGCCCGAGAACAGCTACTGGGGCCGCGTGCGTTCGTTTCGGGATTGCATGAATCCGCGGTTCATGTTTGCTTCGAAAGCTGAAATTGAAAAGGCCAAAGAAGTGAAGGCTCTCGCGGACTCCGGCAAATGGAGGGAACTTCTGCAGCAAAACATTTCTCCAAAAGAACTCAAATACCAAATAGCCCTCACTAATGCTTCTGTTAGCAGCAGCACCGGAGATATCATTCCTCTCCCTCTCCGCCTCTCCGCCTTCGCCCCCGTCAACCTTCCCATCTGCGCTGGTGCGTCTTTTCCCCCCGCCGCGGCCGCAGCTAGCAGCAGCAGCAGCAGCAACAGCAGCAGCAGCAGCAACAGCAGCAGCAGCAGCAACAACAGCAGCAGCAACAGCAGCGGAACCAACAGCAACAGAACCCACAGCAGCAGCACCAACCACAACAGCAACAAAGCAACAGCAGTAGCAGAAACAGCAACAGAAGCAACAGCAGCAGCAGCAGCAACAGCAGCAGCAGCAGCAGCAGCACCAGGTATGAACTGTTTTGCTGTTTCGCAGGCCTAATTTTCAGCGCGCCCACAGTGGGGAACAGCATTTTGTGGCAGTGGGTGAACCAGACTTATAATGCAGCTTTTAATTATGCAAATGGAAACCAAAGTGGAGAAGCAAATAAGCAGCAGCAGCAGCAAAACCTTCTCCGCGGCTACAGGTGACTCTTGCTGCTGCTGCAACAGACTTCTCCACATTCAAGTGCTGCTGCTGCAGCACAAGCTGCTGCTTCCAACTAACTCAACAAATCCAAAAAGTCCCAAATTCAATTCCGAAAATAAAAGGTTTCTCTCCTTAAACTACTTTTCTCACAAGAACGCCCTGAAAAGCCTTCGGGAGCTGCGCTGCTGCTGCTGCTGCTGCTGCTGCTGCTGCTGCTGCTGCTGCTCGCTGCTTGCTGCTTGGTGCTTGCTTCCTGCTGCTTGCTGCTTGCTGCTTGCTGCTTGTTACCGCCTGCTGCTTGCTGCTTGCTGCTTGCTGCTTGCTGCTTGTCACTGCCTGCTGCTTGCTGCTTGCTGCTTGATGGCTGCTGCTTGCTGCTTGCTGCTTGCTGTTTGCTGCTGCAGCGCAGCAGCTGTGGTGTCTGTGGGGCTGGCTGTGGGGCTGAATTCGTGGGTGCGGCGGCTGCGGGCCCCACAGTTGGTGCAGCAGCTGCTGCAGGGGGCAGTTCCTTTTGCTTCTGTTGCAGCAGCAAATGCTGCCAATTTGCTGCTGATGCGTTGGCAGGAGTGTTCCCAAGTAAGCAGTTTTAAATCTTTTCCGAATTTTATTTCGGATTCAAAACTCCGCAGTTCTCCCCCGCTGCGGTGTACGTACACTCAGGGAATTCCCGTCTACTCCGAAAAAGGAACACTTCTCGGAATTTCAAAACGAGCTGGACTTGAAGCTGTCACTCAAACTGCTATTTCCAGAGTTGGTGAGTTCCCTCCCACTCAGTTCTCTTCCCCAATCAATTTAAGCCCCCCACGCAGGGGCCCCTGGGGGGCCCCTGGGACGCCTCTGGGGGGCCCCTGGGGCGCCTCTTGGGGGCCCCTGGGGGGCCCCTGGAGGACCCTTGGGGGGCCCCTGGGGGGCCCCTGGGGGGCCCCCTAGTGCGGGGAGGGTACAGCTGGGGAGGGCTTTGGTGGTGGGGAATGGGGATGAGGAAAGACGGGAAAGGAAACACCCCACGAGCGGAAGGCAGCAGTCGGCAGCAGCAGCAGCAGCAGCATCAGCAGCAGCAGCAGCAGCAGCAGCAGCAGCTAGGCATTCCCCACGTTTCTATTCAGTGGCGCCGCTTGCTTGTCCGTTGCTGAGGTGTACGTACACCTGGGGGCTGCGGTGTGCTTTCTGGTTGTGCGTTCCTTCAGTGATGCCGATTCCGCTGCTGCTGCTTCCGGGCCCACTAATATCCTTTTTTAATGTTTTATTTCCGAAATTATGTTCAAATTCCTTTTTAAAGGTGCGGCGGATCTTTTTTTCGGAGTTCTGAGCAGATCGCCGGGCTGGTTTCCTCTCGGGGGTTTGTCGCGAGCTGGTTCCGGCCATCCGATCTTGTGGATTTCTTCGATTTTTTGCACTAAAAGTATCATTTTTGCGTTTTAAATATCCTTTTTTGCATTTTAAATGTCTTTTTTTGCATTTTGAATGCTTTTTTTCCGGGCTTTTCCGTCGTTTCCAATCAGGTTTCCACGCAGCTGAGCGTCGTCTACGGCTGTCTGAACTTGGGGCTGCCGCTCGCCGTTGGAATATTCCCTTCTTCCTGCACTATTTCCATTTCTGAACTCGAAAAGGAGATTCAGGAAAAAGCAGAAGAAGACGGAAAACCAATTCTCAAGGCAGTCTTCAACCGGGGGGTCTGAGGCTTCTTTGCCACTTTGCTGCTCGCGGGGCTCACCGCCACAGCAGCAGCTAACCCACGCCCAGCAGCAGCAGCAGCAGCAGCAGCAGCAGCAGCAGCAGAGGGGCGGCCCGTCTGCGCGGCTAGGCGCCCCTCCGCCAGCTAGCCGCAGCTTAAACGGCTGCTGCAACGCAGCTAGCCACAGGTAGCCGCAGCTAGCCACAGGTAGCCGCAGCTAGCCACAGGTAGCAGCAGCTAGCCACAGGTAGCCGCAGCTAGCCACAGGTAGCCGCAGCTAGCCACAGGTCACTGCAACTAGCCGCAGCTAGCTGCAGCTAGCCGCAGATAACCACAGGTAACAACAACAATTAGCTGCAGCTAGCTGCAACTAGCTGCAGCTAGCTGCAACTAGCTGCAGCTAGCTGCAACTAGCTGCAGCTAGCCAGCACTTGAAGAGCGTCCCCGTAGGGACACTTCGTTTTTCTTGAAGTGGATTTTTCTTTTGTTGCAAATGAGAAATAAATGGAGCTCGGAGCTCTTCAGTTGCAGAACTGAGTTGTTTATATTTATAATTATATCTACAAATATAAATATAAATATAAATATAAATACATATTTGTAAATATAAATATATATTTATAAAAACAAATAAAAGTAAATAATTAGAGATATATTTTCAAATAAATATAAAGCAAAGTAGTGGCATAACTCCTCCACGTGCTGCACTCCAAAGAGAGGTTTTTGCAATTCCACTAAATTTAAAAATGAATTTGAATTTGTATTTAACTTTGAATTTAAATCCAAAATTGCAATTAATTAAATTAATTATATTTCTATTTCTGTTTCTATTTTTATGCATTTATACTTCATTTGAGGACAAGTCCAGCGGTGGCTGCGGCGCGTCTCTTTGCAAATAAATTTGAATTTGAATTTGAGGGAAGTGCCCCCAAAAGGCTTTGTAGAAGTTTTAATGAAAATATAAAATTGGAAAAATAAAAAGACAAATAAGCCATTTTATGAAGACTCTTTTGAAACACTTGAACATAAATGGCCTCTTCTTGGGGCATTTACATTCAAGTATTTCGAAAGTGCGCGCAGACACAGATTTGCAACTCTAAGGCATTCATTTCCCCCATTTCGCTGCAGCAACAGCAGCAGCAGCAGCAGCAGCAGCTGCTGCTGCTGCTGTTGCTGCTGCTGCTGCAGCTGGCTTTGTAGCTAGGGAGGGAGGTGACTCGGTCGGTGTCCCAAGCTGGCCCGATGAGAAGTAAGCCCACGTATTGGCTGCACATTACGGAAAATAAAACATGAAATAAAATAAAAATGTTTAAATTAATCTCCAGAAAGTCCATTTATCCATTATCGAGTGCGTGCAACACTCCCGGTGTACGTACACCTGCTGCGTGTCTGTCTAGAAAGCCAGTCCAGCACCGACTGGCGGCGAAGAGAGAAGAGGCACAGCCCAAATGGCGGAAAACTCCCCAAATAACATTCAAACAAATTTAAATTTATATTTATTTGTCAATTAAAACCTAAATTGCACTTCCAACCTCCCTGGACATTCAGGTGTACGTACGCACACGCTGGTCCGGTGTCTGCTGCAGACCGGAGGCGGCTCCGGGAGTGCTCCGACTGGGGAGAGGAGTTTGCGTTTTCTTAAATTAAATAGTTTTTTGTTTTTTGAATTGCATTAGACTTTTTATTTCTTTTTTATTTAAAAGAGATGCATTTGGACTCGCGCCGCGGCACGGAGGGAGCAGCAGGCAAGCAGCAGCAGCAAGACACAAACAACACCGCGCGAGCCGCCTCGCCGGGGGCTGCTGCTGCTGCTGCTGCAGCAGCAGCGCAGCAGCAGCACCACAGCAGCAGCAGCAGTGCAGCGCGGAATTGTTTTGTTGCTGCTTGGAAAGCGTTTAAAATGAATATAAGCGGAAAAGCCCAGCAAAGACAGGCGAGATCTCTTGAGGGAAACCTGTGCTGCGCTGCTGCTGCCTGCCACTCCCGCGAGTGACACTGAGACCGCAGCAACAGCAGCAGCAGCAGCAGCAGCAGCAGCAGCAGCAGCAGTGGCGGGGTTGGGACTTGAGTTGAGTTTTTGGACTTTCTGTTTGCAACTTGCAGCAACTTGGAATGCTTTCCAAACAAAGCCGGGGGCCCCCCTCCGCCCCCCGCGGCGCCGCCGCCGGCCCCGACTTTGGGGGCCCCCCGATTTCTTATTACGACGAAGACACAGACGAGGAGATCTTTGACGGGTCTTCTCGCGGCTTCGAGCCGCTGCAGCAGTTCGCGCTGCAGCAGCAGCAGCAGCAGCAGTTCGCGCTGCAGCAGCAGCACTTCGTGCTGCAGCAGCAGCAGCAGCAGTCGCTTCCGGCTGCCTACAGCAGCAGCGGCAGCTGCGGCAGCTTGGCTGCTGCAGGCCCCCCTCCCCGCTGCGGGGAGGGGCCCCCTCCCCCTGGGGGCCCCCCCTCCCCCGGGGGCCCCCCCTCC
>NW_013652639.1:0-4488 GCF_000499385.1 Eimeria necatrix
CCTACTGAGGAGGGCAACGGGGTTTCCCCGTTCAGGCCATCATTGGCAGTTGGGTTCATCACGATGCTGTTTGCGTACGGTCTTTTTCAGGCCTTTAGCCTCTTGGCAGTGTGCGTGCACGCACTAGACGGGCTTATTGCTGGCTATCTCACCAAGCTACTAATCCAGCATACGAGAGCAAGAGGCTTCTGGTGTTTTATTGTCTGTGTTTAGGAGTGCAGAAGATAAACCATTTTTAGACCCTGCAGAGATGCGCCACGAGCAGGTGCTGGCGATGCACGCCATGTGCTATCAGGTTCCACTTTCGATATTCTGCCGACGTGTTCATGGCTTGTAGTCCCGAGTGCCTTCGAGATTGCTGCCGATACCTAGCACATGTTTAGGTGTATCTAGTAATATTGGTGATGCGCTGGTGGCGTAAATCTTGGCTGTTTCTTTGGTGAGGTTGACACTGGGTCACTTCTTGAGGTCACTTTAACGGCGCAGCCTTGAGTCGTCGCATGTTTTTGTGCCCTTATTCTTAAGGAAGCACTTAAGTGGAACGCTGTCGTAACATTTTGAATCTACTCGTTTAGAGATACATCCTGTCTGCGTTTCCTCACTCATTGAGCGTCCATGGGTTGCTGACGTCGCCTAACGGGAAGAAATTTGACAGTGGGCTTATTTTCCCACCACATTACTCTTTATAGTGTTTGTAGACAAAAAATGTATGAAATAAATGTTTGATGAAACTTTTGTGCATGCATCAATTTGACCCGCTGGTATGTAGCATCCTGTAGACAGGCACTCGTAATATGCGGCGTCTCTTACTCTCCGGTACGCCAATAAAAAACAGTATACAGCTTGAAGCAGGCCAGCATAGTCAAGTTTCGCAAGAAGATGTTCTGTGCTTTGGCCACGTTGTGGCCATTGTAGATCTATATGATGACGGGGGGACCCAGATCAACAGAACCTTTACGGCACGCGGCGTAGATCACGAGTGGCCACACCATGTGCAGCACAGCTACAAAAAAGTCAAGATATATTGTTACACAGCCTGAATGATCCTGGAAATGGTATCAAGGGGAAAATATGCAATCAGGGAACGCAGCGATGAGGGCGCGGCCCTCAGGTGCCGTGCACCCTTTCGTCGACGAGAACAATGTAGACCAACTCCTCCAGAAGTCCTCCAGAAGATATTCCTTCAGCCCTCTCTTTGTATGATATTATTCCTGTGCTCAACGATGCTTCATTTCGTTCGTATTGCTCTCGCTGTTGTGTCCGTATTCTATGGACACGGAGCAGCAAGTGCCAGCACAACTGGAGAAGCAGGTATGCAAGTTACTCCTGTCTTTTCCTCGTTAAGAGGCAAGACTCTTGATATTTCAGAGTGGGAGCCTCCTTCTTTCAAAATATTCCTGTATGTGTTGGAAATTCCTTTCAGAGACGCTTGATTGCTTGGCCGACATGAACGAGGTCAGGACAGCAGCTGGACTCGCCCAGTTTAAGGAGCCATCTAATGATACGCAAAAACTGCCGCCACACACCACTCCAAAAACTGCCGTAAACGCTACAAATTTATGGAACGAAATTTGCACAATAATAAAGACGGTTAGTCTCTTCACAAGCACATTGCAGTCGGAGGTTTATTTAGCCAATCAAAGTCTTGTAGATGATGGCGCATCTAGCAAGAAATGCCAGGCTTGTCTTGTTTTGCATTCTATTATGTGAAGAAGGGAGGCGACAGCGCTGAAGCAAAAAAACTGGAGGGAACCTTCGCGTACTTTCCCGGCAGCAAGGACTGCAAAGCGGCAGTGCAGTATTGGAAGGACGGTTTTTCGCTCTTCAATAATAAGCTGCCCCCAACGTACACCGCTCCGAACGAGCCTGACGTCTATACTGACAGGGCTGTTTCTTTTGTCGCCCTCTATAACCCTCAGGCGAGCCCAGTAGCTAGCTGTGCCTTTGTCACCTGCACAACAGCAAGCGACTTTGCTGCTTCGGCCCTGTCAAGAAGCGACGAAAGGCGGGCATTAAGAAGGCTTCAAGGTGAAGAGGAACCTATTACTGCCGTTATATGTTTGACAAGTCCTAAGGCGCTGATTCCTGAAGCGGCGCCATTCAAGTGAGAATACAACCCCAGACCACCGGCGTGGCTGTATGGGACCTACGGTGCATCGGAAACTTAGCGCGAGTGTGACTTTTATATGTAGCACTTGTTTTCATGGAGCTGAGTGATCGTGTGTATTGTGCTATGGTTGGGCTTGCAGGGAAGATGAATGGCAGAAGATTGTTCATGCAATAGTTGGTACTGAGGAGGGCACCGGGGCTTCCCCGGTTAGGCCGTCCCTTACAATGGGGTTTATAATGATGCTTTTTGCTTACACTCTTTTTTAAGCTCTCAGCTTGTGTCCAGGATGCAGGCACGGGCAGTGTGCAGGTTTATTCTTGGTCTTCTCACCGAATTAATATCCCAGCGCACGGGAACGAGATGTTTCTCTTGGTGTTTTATCGTTTTCATTGAGGATTGCAGAAGATGAACAATTTTTAGTCCATGCAGAGTGGTGCCACGAGCAGGTGCTGGCGGTGCACGCCATTTGCTGTTAGGTTCCATTTTCAATATTCTCCAGACGTATTTATGGACTCTAGTGCTACGTATATTCGGGATTGCTGCCGATACCTTGCCTATGTTTAGCTCTGTCTAGCGATATTGGTGACGTACCGCTCGTGTATACCGTGGCCGTTTGCTTGGCCAGGTTGAGCCTCATCAAACTAGGTCACTTCCCGAGGTCGCTTTGAAGGAGGAACCTTGTGCCGTTGCATGTCTTGATGTCCTTAGTGTCAAGGAAGAGTTTAATTTGAACACACTGAAGACATTTGAAATATACTGGTGAAGGGAAATATCGTGGATTGGCCTTCTCGAGCATTGAGCGTCCACGTCGCTTAACCAGGAAAAATTCGAACGTGGGCTTGTTTCCCCACAAAGACATTGTTAACAGTTTCTCTAGAAAGAAGGATGTGCAAAGTAAATGTTTTAGTGGGCATTCACCCATGCATCAATTTAGCCCGCTCGCATGTAACACACGCCAGACGAGCACTCGCGCTATGCGGCACCTCTTACTCCCTGGTACGTCAATGCAAGAAAAACACGCGATTTACGGCAGGCCGGTATAGTTAGGGTTCTGAAGAAGATGCTCTGTGCTTTGGCTGTGCTGTGGTCGCTGTAGATCTGTATGGTGATGGGGTGACCAGATCAACAGAGCCTTTACAGCACGTGGCATAGGTCACGAGGGGCGAAACCATGTGCAGCACAGCTACACAAAAGTCAAGATATAGTGTTAAATTGCTTCTATTTTCCTGAAAAAACGCATGAAGTGGAAAATTTGCAATCAGAAAACGCAGCCGCGAGGACAGCCCTCAGGTGCCCTCCGCCCATTCATCGACAAGCGAGGAGTGCTCACCAACTTCTCCAGAGGATATTTCTTTAACCCTCCCTTTATATGTTATTATTTTAGTGGTCAATGATGCTTCATTTCGTTCGTATTGCGCTCGCAGTTGTGTCCGTTTTCTATGGACACGAGGCAGCAAATGCCAGCACAACTGGAATAGCAGGTATGCAATTTGTTCCTGTCTTTTCGTTGTTTCAGGGTCAACACACTTCCTATTTCAAAATAGAGGGCTGCCTTTATTCAAAATATTCCTGAGAGTGTTGGAACTTCCTTTTAGAGACGCTTGATTGTTTGGCCGACATGAACGAGGTCAGGGGAGCAGCTGGATTCGCCCAGTTTTGAGGAGGCTTCTAATGATAAGCAAAAACTGCCACAAAGCTCCGCTTTGCAGAAAGCTGCAAACGCTACCAACTGATAGAACGAAATCTGCACAATAATAACAACGGTTAGTCTCTTTACAAGCGCATTGCAGTCGGCAGTTTATTTGGGCAATAAACGTGTTGTAGATGACAACGCATGTAGCAAGAGATGCCAGGCTTGTCTTGTTCTGTATTCTATTGTGTGAAGAAAGGAGGCGACAGCACTGAAGCCGAGCAGTTAGAAGGAACGTTCGCGTACTACCCCGGCAAAAAGGACTGCAAAGCGGCAGTGCAGTATTGGAAGGACGGGTTTTCTCTCTTCCATAGCAAGTTACCTCCAACGTACACAGCTTTGAATGACCCTGATGTCTACACCGAACGGGCCGTTTCCTTTGTTGCCATCTCCAACCCTAAAACGAGCCCCGTAGCCAGCTGTGCCTTTGTCACCTGCACAACAGCAAGCGGGTTTGCTTCCCCCGCCTTCTCGAAAGGCAACGAAGGGCCGATGGAACTCAAACAACTACTGCCGTTATATGCTTGACGAATCCGAAGGCGCTGACTACTGGGGCGGGGCCATTCAAGTGGGACTACACCCCAAGTCCACGGATTTGGCTGTATAGGACGCAAAGTGCATCAGCAACTTAGCATAAGTGTGACGCGCATATGTGCATATGCAGCATTTGCTCCCATGCAGATAATTT
>NW_013652640.1:0-4372 GCF_000499385.1 Eimeria necatrix
TGCAGAGTAGCAAGATCGAGTAAAGTGTGTTTGTTGCTCGAGGCAGCTGACGTATTGGAGAATTTCGATGTTCTTCTGTATGCGCTCTATCCATTCAGCAAGCTCTGTTTAAACATGTGCCAGGACGTGTTGCTGGCGTACGTGCGGACTCCAGACGAGATGGCCTGGGGTATGAAGAGAAGCGCGTTATTGTTATATTCGTCACATGATATCACTCAGGGAGTGCGGTCGTTTAGCCCAATTAAACAGGCAGCAGGCCTATGTTGCATAGACAGGTGAAATTCTTAGTTTGGACAGTTGAATAAGTTGGAGCCGGAATTTCTGCCTTGGTATTTACAGCAGTCGCGCGGGCAAAGAATTTTGCTTTGGTCTTCTGCAGACTGCGGGTGGGAGCTGGCACAAAGTACACTCTCATTTGGAGCCTTGACATTTTTAACTGGAGACCCGCAGCGCGCCTAGTGAATTTGTAGGCCCCATGCGACACTTCAAAGCGGAACAGTAGCTGCGCGACCTTGCTTGCTTTGCAGGCGCACGCGTTCCGTTACAACTCAGTTCGTTTTATACTAGACGGCTTCGAATCGTATGGTGATTATGCAGAAACGCAGGTTTGATGTGGGCTCGGCGCGTCGTCTGTTTGCGTGTTGGTGCGTCCAACATTGCTTGCTGCCTGTAGCAAAGTGTGCCTTTAAGTAGAGGTGAGCCACTCCTCGTCTGCATGACGGTGGATGTTAGCAGTGCAGTTGATTTGTTCAATCGCATTGGAAAATATCTTGGTAAAATAGTTCATTTTTCGCTTTATGCCCATTCAAAGTAGTTGATGTGGAGGAACTGAGGTGTAATGGCCCGGAGGGGAGCAAGGTTTGTGTCGTTGCCTGCTCCTGAAAAAATTAGGGCAACAACTTTTAGAACAGAAGTATCAAATGCTTCAACGAAAGGCAGTGCGTTTAGTTCCGTTCCAAATGTCGACAAATGTAAAAGGCTGTGTTGCAGTTTGGCTTGCCGGCGGCTGTTGTCATTGCTCGCCAACAGTATATCAACAGTGCCAAGTTCTCATACCTGGCTGATTTAAGCGTTTCTGCGGCTGTGGGGCAAAGCTCGCAAGTTTTAGGTAAAAGGAGTGATCCAAGAGTTGGCCACAGCTTAGCGTGCGTGATTTCCTACTGTCTTCCTCTTTTTGGGTTTCGAATTTGAAATGTTTGAAATCGGGAGATAAACGTGGAGTTTTTTTTTCCCATGAAGGGATTGACTATATCTTGCATTGAATTCTGGCATGACCGCAACGCTGCATGTGAGCAAGGTCGGGAGCTGCCTGGAACCTAGCAACTAATGTCACGCGTCACTCTGGGGAAGGGATTACATTTTTGGAATTCTTGTGCTTGCCAGACCTTGTAGGCAGTGCCGTTGCTTAAGTTGTTAGGGAGAAAGCATCAGTGCGTTTGCAGCAGCAACACAAACAGAGAACGATAAAGCTACAGGGGAGCTGTTCATTTAATTTTGTTTGCCAGTAGCGTTATCTGGATGTCCTGTGCTCTTTTGTAACTTGATGAGCTTCTTATGTCCGTCAGAAACTGCGCAGCAACAGTATCGTGGTACGTAGGTAGCACGTCTTCACTGGCAAATTCCAGCAAGCTGCTGGACTGTAGCGAGGCTTTATTGATTGCTACTGCCGTTGCGAACCCCTAGAGCTCGTAGACGTCCTGTCTCCGCGTCAGGCGGTACTCGCAAAGATGGGCTGTCAACATCCAGAGCTTCCATGGTCCGTCATGTGTTGCCAAGGGTGCATGTGTCGATTTCTCTGCTACCCAGCTTTTAGTCCAACCGAGCAACGCGTAACGAAGACGTTATGGCACCTTGCAGTCTCAGAAAAATGTGGATGTAGCAGCAGGGGAACGCAATCACTTTGACGGCCATGCATGGCGATTTATTGCCATGGGCCATGTTTTCAGCCCATTACTCAGCTTACGCATTTATTTGGGTTTCTGCTGAAGCAGCTTCCCGCAGCAACCACCGTAATGCTTTCCGCTCAGCTCACATTGTTGTCGTGTTTCAATTTGCGCGCAGAAAGTGGCACTTAATCGAGCTTGGTTTTACGCATTCTGTTCATCATTATTTTCCGGATTGATGGCATCGCGAATGCCGCCATTAGCAAACTCATCAATAAACCCAAAAGGGCTGTCTGGTCAACTGCTGTTGGAGTGTGCAAGTGCAGAAGCACGCTGAAAAGCACCGTGAAATGCTCAATTTTCTATTCAAATGGATAGATTGTACGTACTGCGTATGCCGATTAAACCTACGTTTCAGTCATTTACCCGCCCATTTGAACCCTGCAGTTCGGACGTTTTGCTAGGTAACGCTTTGTCGCGTTCGAACATCAATTTTCCTACGTATCTGCTGAGAAATCATCTGTGAGCATGAGCTGGCCAGCGTAGTTAAGCTATAAGGCATTTCCCGAGACTTACTAATATTCGCTGGAACCGTTCAATTTGTGTGTTGCATATCAAAGATGTTTGCTACGAGGCGCGGGGACTGGCAGATGCATGTCAACACACACAGCACAAAACTCGTCGTGAATAGATAAGCACTTGCTCGCTACGAGCCTTCTTAACCGGACAGCAGCATACCCTGCAAAGGGCCCACTGAAATAGAGCCAAACAGCGCTCCACGGCTGGACTAGTGCGCGTTTAAGGGAAGAGGTGGTGTGTGGCATTTACTTCCTGAGCCTGGGTCTTTCATTTTGCAAGCGTTAGATAGCGTCAAGCCAAGGTTGCTTTCCGGTACAGCTTCTGAAGTAAGACTGAGCATAGATGCTCACACACAAAGGGATACTTGCAATCAAATGCTTTCCTCTTTAGCCGCATTAAAGGCATAGTCAGAGAGGTGCTTGCAAAAAAGAGTTAATTTGACCCATTTTAATGGTATGATCATGTTGTTCCTTTGGAACTTTGCTGCAATGAGGCTTTTGTGTAATTCCTTGAATCGCAGTGTTTTCAATTTGCTTCTGATGCTGACATAGTTCGGTAGGCACACACTGCCGGAAAGCTTTTTCAGGCTGCAAAGAATAAATTGTCATCGGGGAATGAATGATGCAGCTGTGCTTAGCGTACGCTTTATTTTACCAGTTTTCGGCATTTCAGGGCCAGCATATATGAGCCAAATTATGCATATTCACAAACAAACGTAATGCTGCAGGAGACATGCAAACCTGGGAAATAGGACAACAAGAAAGGCCAGAAATTGTGGTCTTCAGAACTGCACTTGCAAAGGTGTGCGCAACGTGTGCGCGACTTTTCGTTAGGACGCGATAGTGAAGCACAGAAGCCTTTTGTGGGATTATGTTGGAAAAACGATTTCGGAAAAACAGTTTGTATGCGTAACACCACCAAATATGTAGCCCGCAAATCAATGCAGAGATAAATGCAACGGAAATCAGAAGTAGAACAAGGCATTTACACTTTTTCATTTTCCTTAAAAGGCTCGAATGTTCTCCCTTTGAGGGGCGAGTGAAGGCTTGCTGACAACGGGGAAGAGTTTCCAACGCTTGTGCACAACGCACGTTAAATATGAAGACGCGCCAAGAGCCTCTTAGTACACTGTTATGAATCACACTCTCTTTGATTTTTGTATTTATTCCCTGCCATGTTGATGTTTACCTCGCGCAGCAGTGAAATCTTCCCGAATGAATTAGGCTCATACACTGTTCTGTCACCAGTTATTGTCCGTAAGCTGTTATTGCATGTAATAAACGAAGGATTTGCAGTTTTGCAGGGACTCGCATGCATACCTCAGGCGGCTTCAATTAAAATTCCCAAAACGCGCGCTTTGAATACTCCTTAATTCCTCCAGGGAATTGCAGCTACGCTATGCTCAGCACGTCGATGGAAACGAATGGCCTGCTGGCGAATGCTCTTTCAATGGACCTTGTTGGTTCCTGCACTTTGGGCAAATTTTCGCGCACTCGGTTTTAGCTGCAGGCTCTGCATGAAGCGAATCGCGCAGCCCACAAGCAGGTAAAGACGCTAATCGACACTAGCGGAGACCTAGCGAAGTCATTGCGTTTCAGCCCTCGGCGCGAGCAACTTCTTGTTGACGAGCCTTCAATTGCGAATGCGCTGCAGCGGTGTCTGGCCCAGTAATAGGTAAGCAGGCGCATGCAGTGCCGCGTTATTTTTCACGCGAAGTCAGCTGCCATGTAGTGTGATCGGCGAAAGGCGCGTGGCTGTGTCGAGGAGGCGGCGCGAAGCAAGCTTCGAGCGACTGCGGAGTTAGTATGCCGCATGTGTCCATCGCTTTGATGGAAGGCACAATATGCGAGTGTGAGCCGTACAGTAGACAGAGGAGCTGCCCAAGGTGCGCTGAATCTGCTAGCAATTCG
>NW_013652641.1:0-3951 GCF_000499385.1 Eimeria necatrix
ATGATTGTATTTGGTTTAATCCTTGCATGTAACGCTACCTGTGAGACCTCACGACGCGTGGTGAGCCATTAGGGAAAAAATACGAATGAGCGCTGAACCAAAAACACTTTTACAAAAAAAGGAGCATTGCTGCGTTTTGCACAGGAGGTTCATGTAGCAGTCTGACTTGGCTGCGTTTTCTAATGTAGTACGCAGAACTACATTTTTGGAATCGAGCCAAGGCACACGATTAAAAATAACCGGAGCTTAGCAGGTATCAGAGAAAATGGCTGAATTCTGTTTTCCGTTGCTGACTCTCCAACATCCAAAGTTTAGACTTGTCCTGGCCTTTCAGCCAGAAACGAGTGGCCTGGTCTTCCTCAGACCGGCGTCCTTTCTATTTATCGCGTTTCCACTGCTAGCATTCGATTATATTATTCAAGTCTATTTTTCGAAGCCTCAGTGTCTCACAGGTGTTTTAATCTAAGGCAGGACAGAGATTGAAGATGTAATGCATATAAGAAATCCTGGTGTTAAACTGCATGGAGGAATAGGCTACCTCTGCTAAAATGCTGTGCTATTTAAACGTGTAAGCCAGCCAGCCGGAGCGGCAAGGGCCATAATGGAACTGCCTGAGACTTCGATCAGCATGCACCTATTTCAACACACGCTGCCCGGCTAAATGAGTTATTAGCCACTAAAAGGGTAGGAGAGGTTTCTCAACTAAGCAGAGTCGAAGGCGGCAGCGCCCTACTGACAAAGCACTACACAGAAATCCCATACAGCTGAGAAGAAAAGGGCAAGCAACGAAACAAAAGTAACAATATCACAGGGGAAAAGTTATTCTGCCATAGAAACGAAACAAAAATAATCAAACGTCCAGCAGCTGAACAACAACTGGGGTGATGTTCAGGATGCTGTTATCTCGTCTTTGCTGGCCTTTCAGGAAACCCACGAAAGCATATGAAACTACGGCAAGCTTCGGGAACCACAGTCGACCAATACACCACACCAGGGGGCACTACGAGACGAGCAAGCAGGAAGGACAAACAAACTCACTCACTTCAGCGACGTAGATGCAGTCGTGCTAACACAAAAATGGAAAATGGAAGCAACGAAGTGGGTCAACGAACAACAACAAGAAAAACCCGAAGAAACGCACATTTTGACAGCTTCAAACGCAGCGAATTACACATGTCGCAAAAGCAGCCAGCACGTGGCAAATCAACAAGCGAGGCATCAAAATGACGAGGTGCCGTCGCCCGGAAGATGAAGCAGCTTCAGGAGCCACACAACACAAAGAAACGCAATGCGGCCGACAAGGAGACGCAATAAATTTCGCCGCGCCATGCCATCCAAACGTGGGGAGCAAATGCTGAGAACACAGTACGGCACTTTGGGAAGCGGATCATCAACGCACGTACTTGATTTGCAAAATACCACAAATCAAATAGGAAACCTCAAAAATGCCCACAAAAAGCCACGGGCAGCACAGAAACGCATGTGACTGTGACAAGGCCTTGGCTAACGGCCGGGTATGGACATGAGTTTTGTATCTAATTGTGCAGTAAACCAAGTGCCCCAGGGGCGGCACCAGAGAAGCATGTTCGAAACACCCAACCGCATTTAAGGACGCCATTTGAAAGCAGAGCAAGTGTACCGGCTGTCCGGCAATCGCGCCACTAGAATGATAAAGTATTATCACGAAGAAGATAAAACAGCTGCAGGAGCCACACAACACAAAGAAACGCTCCATAAAGGGAGGCAATAAATTTCGCCACGCCAAACCATCCAGACGTGGGACAAAATGCTGGCAAAACAGTACGGCACTTTGGAAAGGCGTGCAGCAGCGCACGCCCTTGATTTGCAAAATACCACAAATCAAATAGGAAACCTCAAAAATGCCCACAAAAAGCCACGTGCAGCGCAGAAACGCATGTGACTGTGGCGATCGATTGCATATGGATATGAGCTTTGTTTCTAAATGTGAAGTAAACCAAGAGCCCCAGGGGCAACACCAGAGAAGTGTGTTGGGGACACTTAACTGCAGTCAAGCGATATATGCCCTCAGCGAGGTAGAATCAGCTGCGCAAAACGACGCACCACTAATAAAACATCAGCCGGATTTCCCGTGCCACGCACACCCAGGGCTTGTCTTTAAAGCTGAGCCAGCTCCCACAAGCTGCACTGAAGCGGCAACAGCACCCTAGAAAACCACTGACCGGTGCCTAACACCAAGAGGTATTCCAAAAAGACAGCTAATAACCTCCCGCATAAATCCATGGCAAAAATGTTGCCATTCACACACTGGGGAGCCACTCAAGTACGGCCAACAAAATAGCTACTTACCATCTGTATATACAAATATACCAGGGCCTCCACCTACTAAATGATGCAGCAGCAGAACATTGTAGCATGGACTGGGAAGCACAGACACGAGGCAACAATACTAAGGTACGGCAGCAGCACATGCACTTGGGCCCACTTATCTGTGGACCCTGGCACTGATATCATGCTAAAATATGACAAGTGCAGTTCACCTGGCTCGGCCTGCTGTGTCGAAATCTTGCTGCCGTTTCGTTTGGCAATGGTTCATCCGTACGACTCACATTCTGTTGAATACAGCACGTGCCTAGACTGTGTCACTCACGTAAAAAGCATCCAAGTGGATGAGCAATGACTGCAATGCCAAGTTGTGGTTGGCAGCTCCCACTGCGCCGTCTATGTTTTTGAAACCATGGTGCGACAAATCACATGTGCATATCATGTCGATAATCAGGAGCATCAAATCATGCCTCCCTAAACGAAAAACGCCTCCACTTCTGCTGCCAGAACTAGGGAAGAAGTGCTCTACAAACTATTGCCCCAGCAGCTCAATACTGCCATCCTGGAACTAGCAACCTGGTGTGAAAACTCACAGGCTTTGAGTGAGCTCATTTTGCGAAAGTTTTCCTTTATCTCAACGACGCCACGTGGGGTTCCAAACGCAAGAGGGAGGACCATGACTCTAGCAAATTGTTAAACTTACTCCCTGCGATTGAGCAGCACCAAGCTAATGCAGGCGCTTACTTTGACTCGTAGAACGCTCTAACAGGCTTTTGGTGCACATGCTGCCAACTGTAACATCGAAGAACGCATTGTCCGTTGATATGCGAAAATAGACAGATTGAAGCCAAATGGGCCAAAAATGCATACACAAAAGTAAATCATATACCAGGAACAGCCCTAATCAGCTCCCCTATAATTGCAAACACACCAGCTGGTCATCTCATAAGGCTTCTTCACTTTTAAGCCTGTCGCACAGCTTCTGAAGAGCTGACGCTTTTTTTATATTAACTGGATTGCAGGATGCCCCCTGCTGAGACACTAGAGTAGCGCAATTGGGCTGAAATTACCCGTCCGCCTGTGCTATTCCTGTAATCTTATTTTTAATATCGATCATCTTCATGCACGGGACAGTAAAAATAGGCATAATGATGTAAAGGAGCTCACCAGACTGCTCTACGCCGTTTATTTAAAAGGCTGAGAAGGAAGTAAACACACACTATTGAAAGCAGCCTACATGCTGAAAAGAATGTGGATTGCGTCCCTAAAGTAATAAAAGCCTTTATTCAAACAAAAGAAGGGAACAAAGACGCTTTTTCTGCCTGTTGACCCAGTGTAATGACTGGGCTCAAAGACTAGGCCACAGAGGACGTTCCGAAATATATCGCCCTAGGTGTTCCCAACAGTTTTATGCAGCCATGCAAATCACTTCATGCCGCACTGCTTTTCGAGCAAATTTGATGCACACCTTTTTCGTGCACGGAGCAGCTACTAGCTGCGTTGCTATCCCCCCAAACCGATATGAATGTGAAAATGCCACGCAACAACGATGCACTCGGGCAAAAACATCAAACATGAGCGCAACGTACGCTCTGATTTCGTTTCGGTTGCAACAAGCGTTTGCGACCGTAATACAGTTTTTAGCAG
>NW_013652642.1:0-4198 GCF_000499385.1 Eimeria necatrix
GGTCTGTGGAAGAGCGCAGCAATAGGCAGAGCAGCGACTTTCCGTGGTCGTTTGTTAGGACCGCGAAACTCTTACAGCATTGGCCTGATCCTATACTTTTGTTCAGGGAGACTATTCTCCAAATCTGCTTGTTCCTGACTATTATCAAGTAGCAGCGCACCGTCTGAGCTGCGTCTGTTTCAAGCCTCTGCGAAGCATCGCGCCCGCATTTCACTCTGCGTGCCAAGCTATGTAGGACACTCCTCAAGTTGCCATATCTGCATCACTACAGAGGCATAAATTCGCAGACGGTCCTGCAAAATCATGAGTCAAATCAAGTGCAAGCTGCATTGAAGCCCTTTACGTAAAGTCCTCGTCACCAAATTAAAAACCGCTGTTTTGCTTCTTTCCCCCGCTGTTATTGTAGATGTGCGCGTAGCAGTGCAAGACTAATACGCGTGCATGGAGTTCCTGCGATTTTGCGGGCCCCCAAACAGGCGTGAATTTGTGGATCCATACCAGCACGCATGCATGGACGCGAAGACACACACGCAGTCGCATACATACACAACGCGCAAATACAGATGCATGTATACATAAATATATACGTATATGTACAAGTATATACAACATATGTGTATATATGTATATATATATATACACCCAGGAAGAAGCATGTACCTACATATGTGAGCCGTGTAAAATTAAGGAGGCTTGAAGAATTGGGGTAGTCTGAATGCACTGCAATTCGCTTCTCCTGCACCTTGCCAAAAACGGAGCACACGCTTCTGAGTAGACGATGTGCTGTCGCTAGAGCCGTTTGCGCGTTAGCGCACCATGCAGCCTCAATAACCGATCTCTATAAGCCGCACCCACTGTGTAGAAATGTAAAGCGGGATTTTAAGGAAAAGATAAAGTGGAATTTTGTGCATGCCTTAGCAGAGATGCACAGCGCACGCAGGCTGCGGAAGTATTGTAGGATCGGCCATGTGCATGCACTTTCTGCGCCCTTGCAAGCCTGCAAGTCTGAAACTCATGGGGCGCTTATAGAATTAGCCTGCTTCGCGTTTTCGTGCATAGTGATGGCTTTAACTTACATCTAATCGCAAGCTAAATGTTGTGTTTGTTTCGCCGCCTTTTTGCACAGAAACAAATTTCAGCGTAGTTCCAAAACCTCCAAGCGCTTTCGGAGGTTTGCAGACATGTGAGGGCACAGAATTCGAATGCATACGGATAAGCCTCATTTTCTTTCTCAAATAACATTAAATAGCCATGCTGCTCTCTACATGTCGTCCTTCATTTCCCCTAAACGCCTCAATTTTTTAACTGCATGAATCAACGTACGAATCAGTGTGCGCTAAAAGCTGCCTTTTCCGGGAATGAAACAAACTCGGTTGTTCCCAGAAGCCAAGCTAAGAATCTCCACTGGACGCTTGTGTGGGAGTAAGAGCTCGGTGGACCAAACGTGCCAGCAAAGCAGGTGCACTAAGCCGTTTTCGTACAAACTGTGGAGCGAGGAGTGTTGAGCGCTTGTTTTGTTTGCGTGCAGTTGCAGTGCCTGGTCTCCCGCCAAAGCACTCCAATGCTGCATGTCACGGTTAAGTGTGCCTCCGTCATTCCGTCGTGAATAAACATGACTACAAGTGGGTCATGGTCTTTAGTTCCACGCGTTTAGCGGAAAAATGTTGAGCCTCCAACACCATTTCCAGACCTGTACACATGAACTCAAGGCCAGCTCGAAAAGCCTGGGCAGTATTGCTCAGAATAGTGTACACACGCATGCACCATACGCATGCACACACATAGAAAGATGCAAGCATCACTGTTCCTCACAAATAGCGACGCACCGACTGAGCTGCGTTTGCCTCAAGCCTATGTCAAGTTTTGCGCCCGACACCGACAAGTAAAACCTCGCTGACCACCCTGCGCAGTGTCTGCATTAGCAGACGGAGCCGTTTCCTTCCTTGCGCACAATGTGACATCCATCAGATAATTGGAAACTGGTTGGAGCGCTTCGGATACTCACTTTATAGTTTTTCTCGCTAGACATCCAAAGTACTAGTCGCTCGAAAGCTCAGCCAAAGCAAGCCAGGCAGTTTCGCAGTGGACTCCTCCGCGCCCTACAGCCACTGGCGTTCAAAACACTAGTCACTCGAAGGTCCAGCCAAAGTAAAGCAGGCTCTTTCGTAATGAGCTTCTTTGTGCCCTGCAAATGCTGTTGCAGTCGCGTTTGGATGCAACAATGTCCAATTCATACGCCCGTGGGACACATTTTGCAATCCCATACGACGCGCATAAATCTGGTACTAGGTTTCCTTGGCGATCATCATGAGAGAATACTGCGACGATACCAACGCACCAAACGTGTTTGATCAGGAACAGTGATGATGAAAATGCTGTAAGATGCTCAGTTTAGCTCCAAGGGCAATGCAATATTTTTTTGAATTCCTTGGCACGAGACGGGAAGCTGCGATGATACAGAATCTGCGCCATCTGCTGCAGA
Source organism: Eimeria necatrix (assembly GCF_000499385.1). Taxonomy (NCBI): domain Eukaryota; phylum Apicomplexa; class Conoidasida; order Eucoccidiorida; family Eimeriidae; genus Eimeria; species Eimeria necatrix. Next base: position 2,483 of record NW_013652642.1, read on the forward strand.
GCATTACCCGGATAATGCGGTTATATCAGTGTTGAATTGTCTAAAAGAAAAAAGCCGCTTTGAGAAGTTTCTCGAGTTCAAACAAGAGTAGAGGCATCCAGCGTGTGCGGTAACTGTGTATGAGGTGTCCGCTATCTTTGCTTTGCTTTATTCCACCTTCAGTAACTGATGAACGAAGCAAATGCGTCCAGTCAGCACAGGCTATCAAGGAACAGAAACGCACTGGCTGTGCATGAAAAAAGTTGGAGCCTCATGGAGGCCAAGCTAACGGTGAAAAGAAAGTTCTTGGACGTAAAAGTAGCAAGCGCCAATATGTTGTTTTGGCATTGATTTCTTTTGCACGTGCTCTCTTACCCCTGAGCAACGAAAGAAATCGAACAAATTATTGCAGCCAACTTGCACGCAAAGCTGTACGTTCGTGAATAATTCGGCTTCCAGCATGCAATGACAGCCTCCAGACGCAACATTGAGAGCTTCTCCGTTGTTGCATATGGCAAAGACAAACCTAGTAGTAGATTAACATCGCTAAAATGAAATCTTCCAAGTCGTCGCGGGACAGGAAAAGCCATTTGATGGATTGGATTTGTTCGATTTCCACTCGGGAATGCACACTGTCCAATCAAGCCAACTGGAGACAAGGTATGAAGGTGTTCTTATCCAGATGTACCTGGAGTGAAGACTCCTGATCGGCTACCAGAGGCCCTATATTCTGCTACTCTTTATAAAGCGAAAACGAGCCATGTCTCCAGCGACGCATAATACCTGTGCTATTTACGAGAGATACGCATACCACGACACGCTTGTACACCAGTCACGCATGATAAAGCAGAGCAAGCATTTCTCTGGCCAAGTGAAGCATTCCTGAAGTGGATGGCAATGCTAGCGCACGTCCTGCCGCAACATACCACAGCACACAGTATGTCCATTCTTTTATATTAAATACATATTATATTATTAATAAAATTTGCAATAAAAATAATTCATTATATTCATATATGACAAATAATTTTTGTAAAAAATATATTTATCCCATTTCGCTCGCAGACACCCTAAATTACTTGTATAAATAATTAATGTATTTGTCAGGGTCAGTACTAGGTTCCAAAAGGAACTGGCGAACCGCTTGATTCGTGCGCTGAAAGTTTACACAACGGGGAGGACCCCTCCTGCGGAAGAAGTAGGAGGGGTCCTCCCCGTTGTGTGTAAAACTTTTTATTTTAGCTGCATAATAAATAATTTTATATTTATTATTTTTATAGTATATTTTTAATTTAACGTCCTTTTATTTTATAAAAAAAGTAAAAAGACGTTAAATTAAAAATTTATTGTCTCTCATAGAATGATTATAATAATGGTTTTTTCTAAAAGTGTATACAATTAGTGATAATTTTAGCATTTTTTTTAAAAACTTGGAAGGTTTTCATCTTTTCCAACTTGAATGATATGTTTTCAGAAGTATATATTCTTTCTAGCTCACTGCACACACAAGAGTCGCGTTTTGTTTCCTGTGGACACTTCTGCTGAATGCAACTTCGAGAGTCTACCACAATAGGCCCCAGTACTGGCTTCGCGTGTGAGACGGCGATAGCTTTGTACGGAATTGAAGCCAGGCCGTCGATTCTGTACTGCCCGTGTTCTTAATTTCTCCGTACCGCCTGACAGAGTGCTTACTAGGGAGGTCGCCTATAAGCAACACCGACGCGGCCCATGCGGGCC
>NW_013652643.1:0-3810 GCF_000499385.1 Eimeria necatrix
TGCAGCAGCAGCAGCAGCAGCAGCAGCAGCAGCAGCAGCAGCAGCAGCAGCAGCAGCAGCAGCAGCAGCAGCAGCAGCAGCGCACCGTCGATGTAGCTCTTCCTGTCGTTTCTGCGGTCGATGTAGTAGGCGTGTTCCCACAAGTCGCAAGTCAGCAGCGGCGCGCAGTTGGGGTTTTCTCTAAAGGGGGTAAAGCCGTCGTGGGTTTGCAGCAGCAAAAGCCTCCGAGATTTCCTGCAGAAGCAAAGCCAGGCCCAGCCCGAGCCGAAGTGCGCAGCAGCAGCAGCAGCAAAGGCCTCCCGAAACTGCTGCACGCTTCCAAACGCGCTCTCCAGCTCTTCCCGCAGCGGGGACCCTATGGGGGCCCCCGGGGGGCCCCTGAGGCCGGCCGCATGGAGTTCCAGTAGAAGGTGTGGTTCCACGCTTGGCCCGCGTTGTTCAGCACTGAACCCGAGGAGGTCTTTATTACTTCTGCACGCGCAAACCCTTTAAACCCCTCCACCAAACCCTTTTTTAGGGTTTGCGCAGGCTGCTGCTGCTAGGGCTTAGGGCGAGGGTTTAGGGTTTAGGGTTTGGGGCGGATCTCACCCTCGAGGGTCTTGGAAGCCTCGGGCTTGCCCTCGACGAGTTCTGAGCCACACAGCAGCAGCCCGCACACGCAGCAGCAGCAGCAGCAGCAGCAGGTGTACGTACACCCCAGCGCGCTGCGCCTCAGCAGCTGTCGCTACACCGCAGCAGCGGCGGGCCAGTGCGCCGGTCTACGCCTCGCGGCCGCGGGCAGCGGCCCCGCAGTGCGGCTCCCGCTGCTGCTGCTGCTGCAGACACGCACTGTTCAAGTTGTTCACGTAAGCCGCGTGGTGCTTCCCATAGTGGTACTCGAGAGTCTCTCTGCTTATGTACGGCTCGAGGGCGTCCATGGGGTAGGGCAGCGGGGGGAGTTCGAACGGCATTTTCGCGGAAAGCTGCAGAAACTTCAGCAGCAAGTGTGTTTGCGGAATTCAAAATGAAATTACTTGCAAAAACAAAAGTGCTGCTGCTGCAGCGCTCCACGCAGGCGCCGCCGGCTCGATCTTCTCACTCAGCGCTCTCCGGGCGACTCGTCGCGCACTGCGAAATAGCGCTTTCCGCAGACCCCGACTTGCAATGCAGGGAAAGCTGCAGTTCCTTGAGCTCTAGAGGCCTTCAAAAATAACTAAAAGATAAATAAAGAGCTTTCCGGCTTTAAACGGGCGAAAAGGGTCCCCGGAAAGCCGCTTTCCGCCCGGGGAAGCAGAAAGAGTGCAGCCGAGACCTCAGACAGAGGTCGTCTTCGGAAGTGGGTTTGCGAAGATTGTCTGCGGCTCGCCTTCTCTAGCAGCAAATCAATTGACTAAAAGTGTAATTTTAAATTCTAAGAACGTCTGAAGAGCCGCTGAGGCCGGTCGCACAGTTTATAAATGCGTTGGACTGGAAACGAGGCGATTCACCTCAGCTGCGTGAGGTGTACGTACACCTGCCGGTTCAGCGTGCGCGCGCGCAGCCAGTGTTCAGCTTACTTCTGCGGGAAAGGGAAACTGGACTTTTAAAAGCACTTTAATTTGCGAAAAGTCGAATTAAACGCAAATTCTTCGAGCCAGTTGGTGTGTGTCACGGCCGCGTGTTGCGGGGCCCTACTGGCGCGGCGCTTGGCGGCGTAGTTGCTGGAGGCCGTGAGGAGGAGTGGCAGTGAATAAAGTTGTTTTCTTTCTTTTCTGCGTGTCGAATTCTTTCATTAAACACGAAGATATGTCCCTCGCATCCCAGGTACTTGCCTTTAGCCGCGTCTTCCCTTTCCGCGGCGGTTCTCGTCGGCTGGGGTCTCAGCGCGATTCGGGAGAAAGCTGGCGGCGCGCTGCTGCTGCTGGGGTGTACGTACACCTGGCGCCAGCCCGGCCGCGGGAAGGAACAGCCTTCACCGCCAGAAGTTTCATTTTGCTTCTGTCTCTCTGCTGCTCAGGAAATGCCGAACTCCAAGACCACCCAGAAGCGGCGGGGCTCCACGGACGGCTCGGGGGCCCACGGGCCTGCGCAGAAGGCGCAGCGCACTGCGGAGAAGGCCGCAGCAGGCAGCAGCAGCAGCAGCAGCAGCAACGCGAGCAGCAGCAGCAACGTGCTGCAGCAGCTGGCGCGGCTCTCCACCATTGTTGCAGACACTGCGGACTTCGAAGCAATCAAAGAATTCAGCCCCACAGACGCAACCACCAACCCCACCCTCGTGCTGCAGGCCGTCAGCAACTCCAAATATAAAAGTCTTTTCCAAAAAGCCATCAAGGAGGCCCAGGAGGCCTGCAAGGGCAAGGACCTCGAGGCTGTACGTACACCCCAGCCAGCAGCAGCAGCAGCAGCTGCTGCTGCTGCTGCTGTTGCGGCGGCAGCAGCAGCAAGTTGCTGCTGGAGCTAGTTGCTGCTGCTGCTGCTGCTGTTGCGGCAGCAGCAGCGGCAAGTTGCTGCTGCAGCTAGTTGCTGCTGCTGCTCTTGCTGCAGCAGCAAGTTGCTGTTGCTCCTGTTGCCGCTGCTGCGGTTGCTGCTGCTGCTGCTGCTGCTGTGTCTGCAGCGGCGCGTTGCTGTTGCTGCTGCTGCCGCTGCTGCGGTTGCTGCTGCCGCTGCTGCCGCTGCTGCAGCAGGTGCGCGGCGCGGCTGCTGCTGCTTGCTGGGGTGTACAGACAGTGGAAGAGGCCGTGGACCGCGTGCTTGTGGGGTTTGGAATTGAACTTTTGGAAATCATTCCGGGACTCGTCAGCACTGAAATCCCTGCGGAGCTTTCTTTCGACAAAGAAGGTCCAAATCCCTGCATGCACGCATGCATGCATGCATGCATGCATGCATGCGTGCGTGCATGCATGCAACACTTCACACATGCATGCATGCATGCAACACCCCACACACGCAGGTTGCTGCGGCGGCGCCGCGGTGTACAGACACCGCGGGCAGCCCCAGAGATCTTGCTGCTGCTGCACTAGCTGCTGCTGCAGCTGCAGCTGCTGCTGCTGCTGCTGCTGCTGGTTTGCTGCAGCGTCTGTGGCCCGCGCGCGTCGAATAATAGAACTGTACAAGTCGAAGGGAATTTCCAAAGAGCGAATTTTAATAAAAGTGGCAGCAACTTGGGAAGGCATTCAAGCTGCCAAGCAGCTGCAGCAAGAAGGCATCAACTGCAACATCACTTTGCTCTTCAGCCTCTGCCAGGTCCGTACCCGCATGCATGCATGCATGCATGCATGCATGCATGCATGCATGCATGTGCATGCATGCATGTGCATGCATGCATGCATGCATGCAGAGCCCCGCTTTCTGCTGCTGCTTGCATGCATTGTGCTGCCAGTTGATCTCCGTTGCTGCTGCTGCTGCTGAGCGTTTCCCTGCTGCACCTCTCCCGCGCCTTCCAGCTGCAGCTCCTTGCTGCAGCTGCTGCCCGCATGCAAATCCATGCATGCATGCATGCATGCAAGTGCATGCATGCAAGTGCATGCAAGTGCATGCATGCATGCGTTTGCATGCACGCAGGCGGTGGCTGCGAGCGAGGCGGGGGCCTTTCTGGTGTCTCCCTTCGTGGGCCGCATTTTGGATTGGCACAAAGCGCGGCAGCCGCAGGCGAACTTCGCCGGCGGCGACCCCGGCGTGGAAAGTGTGGGGCGGATTTATAATTACTTTAAGCATTTTGGAAGCAAGACTGTTGTTATGGCTGCTTCTTTCCGCAACACTGGTCAGTGTGGGGTGACCAGTGGACCACTGGGTGGACCAGTGGACCACTGCTGCGACGGGGGGGAGGGGGGGGCTGCTGCGGGAGGGCAGGGG
>NW_013652644.1:0-4799 GCF_000499385.1 Eimeria necatrix
TTCTTCGTCTGAATCGAGCGCGTATTTGGCACAATTGAGGACTGACTCTTATAAAAAAAAGCCTTGCATGAATACTTGGCTGTAAGAGCCATCAATTCGAGCGCTTCATGGAGAAATGCTTTTGCTCACTGCCTGAAGATAACAGGCAGACGTCATTTATGTTTAAGCGACCTACAACTCGACTTCTTACACCCAACGCGCATGTAAAGCAAACGCGGAAGCAACCATTGAAAATGTGAGTTTTCGATGTGCTAATGCTAGCACAAACCTGGGTACGGAGACTGCGTTGAAAGCTTCTGACTCCGATTAAACAAGCCGATGGAGAAAACCATACAATGTTCCATGCAGCCCGCAAGGCGGAAGGAACGACTAGCTTCCAGCCACACTAGTCAAGGCTTCAACGCCTCTGCACCGCTGGAACGCAATGTAGCATGCAATGCACTGTACTGGCTCAGTGCTCTTCGTTTGAGAAGCCTTCTTGCTCGTCAAATCGCGAACGCGAGACTGTTACTTCAAAAGCCGTTTAGGGTGAAGTGCTGCGCAACGTATTGCGCTTATGTGAGTTTACTACTGATGAAAACCGCCTTACGCTTCACTCACAGACATGCAGAAGACTCGCATTTATCTAGCTTCCCAGCTGCCTAACTTGTGTAAGGCTCAATGCAGACGCATCATGATCCCAACTCATGTGTTCTTCAACTCTGTTCAATAAGCCAGTAACGCGCAGCCCCGGCATTTAAGACGTCAACGGCGTAATATCTACACACCTTCTGGAGATATGAGTAGCAGACCTCACAACAAATGAAAATATCGCAATTTCCTTCAAAACAATCCTGACTGCATCGCGCGCGTAAGCGGCGACTGCGAAGGCCTGAGACTAAACAGTGCATACGTGTCAAGGACCCACTCGTCGAGTGTTTTGTTCTGCGACGTCGTCATACTTGCCCTTCGCTGTTTCAAACGTCTTCGGTCACGTATATTGCAGTTTGTGCTCCAGCCGGGATTCCACAGAGAGGCCAGGAAAGAAAGCAACAGAGATGTAAAGGGAGTAATTGTGAGAATCATCCAGTAGGTATTAAAATCTGCACAGCATGAGAACGTCAGGAAGCCCGAGAGAAAACCTGTGCTGCACGTGTTGAGTGGTCAATAAAGCCTAAAAGGCTAGACTACTCAATCGCCACAGCGTTTTTTTGCTATCACGTTTGTAATCCCACACTGATCAGCGCGAGGCAACTCCCATTTTCATTCACATATTCATAGACGCGTGTGTTCTAAGCTGGGGTAGGCAAGCCATAATAGATGCGTGACAAATCTGGGCTGGCCTATTTGCGCTGCGTAGAAGCATACTCAGGCAAGCCTTTTCTTGAAGCTGCATTAGGATCTGGCGAAGAAGTCACCAATGACACTTCTTTGGTTGTCGAACCATCTGCCAGCCGTTAGAACGTTACACTTTTCTGACTAGGTTTTTTCTGTTGCTATACTGTTTGTTGGCCGTTGTTTGAGGTGGTGCGTAGCCGTAGACACCTCTAAGTCAGTTCTATCCGAATTACAGTCAAAGCTGCCGACCTCTACTACTGGAATATAACGCGTGCAGGTCTCATCTCGACGGTGTTTGGGAACGCTTGTCTATGAAAATCTCGAAGTGTTTTTTCACCAATGTGATGCGGCTTCTTTCTTTGCATGAGCAACTTACGAATGCATTTGTTATTGCTAGCTCCATTACTGCCTAATTCATGGAGAAGGGCCTGGCTGCAGCATTTTGCCGACTCTCGCGAGACACCAACGCATTTTTGCACAATAGTGAAAGCATCACTTAACCAATCCGCCGTGCGTGATAGCCTTTATAATCGGTTGGGGGCCACGACTTGATATTCAGTAAAATTCTCTTACGGGAAAATGTACGTGAAAAGAGCCGTTATAAAGGTCTGAGAATGCGCACGCCTCACCAGCAAAATTAATTCTATACTGTGGACTCGCAGCACTTTGTAAATACACAGCTCCCCTTACGTAGAACTTAAACGGCTCGAGATGCGCTCGAGATGCACTCGAGGTGCGTTTTCCCTTATCAAAGGTGGTTCGCATCAAGCGCGGTGAAACTAGTTTCTCGCTTTATTCAAATTATTGAATGATGCAGTTACTATCCGCAAGACCATTTGCAAAGCTTTGACCAACTGAATAAACTAGTAGAAAACTCAGCATCAGCTACGTACAAGGCTTCCGTCAAAGTATCTAGTGCAGCCGCAAACGTCGCTGTGCGCTGCACATTTTCCCAACCCGAGATTTGCCGGTAGTCACGCGAGCACAGTGCTCGTGCTGGAACAAAACATCGTCCCTGAAGCGCATATATTGACTGACATCCTGTAGCACAGTTGACGGCAGTTGGTGAGCAGGATAGCACGGAACCTTCGAATAGTCGCCGGACCGCCAAGTTCCGCAATACGTTTCAACTGAGGCCACACATTCCTGACACGCGAAATATCGCCAAGCAGCTTCACAGTGAATCAACAATGCATTTAAAAGTATTATTCGCTCCACTGGCGCCACTATGCATGCACATTCCCCTAGCCTAGAGGAAAAAAAGAGCAGCAAACGTTTACCTTCTCGCGTCGAATGTGCTCGTGCATTTTTGTTACGCATAGGCTCTTCGTATCTGCAAGCTCCCGAAAAAAGCCGCACACGCTGATTTGTCCAGACACCTGCAACGTGCACGCAGCCAAAAGTACACAAACCTCCGACGCACAAAAGTAGGCAAGCCCCGAAATATAGTGCATTATCAGTTCGAATATTTTACCAACCAGTGCAGCGGTATCACCTGACATTCACAGTAAAAGGGCGTTGATGAGACAAAGAGAGATTACTTTGCCATTCGCTGCTAGCTAGTTCGTACTCATCATGGCACCAGACTAAACACTGCTCAGGCTTACTTAAAACTGCACACACAAGAGTCGCGTTTTCTTTCCTGTGGACACTTCTGCTGAATGCAACTTCGAGAGTCTACAACAATAGGCCCCAGTACTGGCTTCGCGTGTGAGACGGCGATAGCTTTGTACGGAATTGAAGCCAGGCCTTCGATTCTGTACAAAGCTGTCGCCGCCCGTGTTCTTAATTTCTCCGTACCGCCTGACAGAGTGCTTACTAGGGAGGTCGCCTATAAGCAACACCGACGCGGCCCATGTGGGCCCAAGTCGTTTGCTCAGCATCTGCAAAAGAATGCCTCGACATTGAGCAAAATTCGTGCTGCTTCGCGAAGCAGAATCAATAAGCAGCAATGCTCCAACATGGTGGTTACACACACGCTTGTTTGCTTACGAGTGGTATTGGATCTACCTGGCGCAAGGAGAAGTCAGCCGACCCTCCTCCTGGGCATGCCATAGCAACGCATGGTGATCACTGTGCTGACTGCGTTACTGCGCAACCACCGTGCCCCTACAGTCCATACATATCATGCATGTCCGGGGAAAAGGGGTGCAAAAGGTTCTGTTTTGCTTCGGACAATGTGGAACCAGTGTGCACCCAGACGAGGCATTCTTGCAAAATCTTCATCTTCACAATAACGTGGCAGTTATTGTGATAACAAGCACTACATCGGCAGGTCTCTCTTCCTATCAGCACTACGCCGCTACTAAATTGAACTTTGTTCAAGCTCGCAGCCTTGGCACTTGTCCAAGCACGCAACATGATTTTTTACTGTGCTTGAGCACAGCCTCAAGCGAAAACACGTCGCAAAATAGCTCAATAGGCCTTTATGCAGCATGCTTTTTCAACACATCGTGCTGCAACGTCCGCCGCTGCTCCTCAATTTCGTCGCTGCTCATGATATTCAAGCGGGCTGGTTACTCACTTGCTTGGTTCGCACAGACGTAGATGCTTCCCAGCTGTTGTGCTTGTTGCCCATGACTGAAAATGAGAGAGACGCAAAGGTCCGCGTGTCGGCCTTTTAAAGACAGTTTACAAAATAATGCAGCTCGGGCAGCCTAGGCACTGGATAGTTCATCCATAGTTAGTGTTGCATGTCACCAAGATTGCTCGTTTGCCGCTCTTACAAGATTCGGGACCGACAGTGCATCATCTGGTAACAGCATCAGTGTCACATGCTCCAGCAAAAAAAGTGCACAAACATTCCAAGTAAAAGCACGGTAAGACAAAGGCATTAACGCCGTTTATTTTTTTTCTTAGCTGGATGTCAAACTCCTGCGCATGCTACATATCACAGCAGAAGCTTGCAGGGGCAAAATGGCAAACGAAATATCGCACTAGTGCGCGCTTGAGCTCGAAGGACTGCAACGCCCTTGTGTTGGTGTTTTACTGGAAACTCCCACGACGGGAGCCCTTCAACACCAGAGGATGCGCAACACACTCGGACAGGAAGCCGAAGACTACGGCTAGAAGCTCTGAATCGAGCGCGTATTTGGCACAATTGAGGACTGACTCTTATAAAAAAAAAGCCTTGCATGAATACTTGGCTGTAAGAGCCATCAATTCGAGCACTTCATGGAGAAATGCTTTTGCTCACTGCCTGAAGATAACAGGCAGACGTCATTTATGTTTAAACGACCTACAACTCGACTTCTTACACCCAACGCGCATGTAAAGCAAACGCGGAAGCAACCATTGAAAATGTGAGTTTTCGATGTGCTAATGCTAGCACAAACCTGGGTACGGAGACTGCGTTGAAAGCTTCTGACTCCGATTAAACAAGCCGATGGAGAAAACCATACAATGTTCCATGCAGCCCGCAAGGCGGAAGGAACGACTAGCTTCCAGCCACACTAGTCAAGGCTTCAACGCCTCTGCACCGC
>NW_013652645.1:0-3922 GCF_000499385.1 Eimeria necatrix
TGAGCCCCGTCGCCAAATATTCATAACGCCTGCAGTGCAAAGTGTGTTCAATGATTTGTAAGTTTCCAGATGCTGAAACCGCATCCAAGACACTGTGTCAGTTACGCCACAAGCAAGAAGGCGAATTCAACGCAAAATGAGTCAGTCCATGTCTTAGAATCTGGGAATCACAATATATCTTGGGTGGAACCTTCGATGAAGCAGCGCATCTGGCATGGAAGTCATGGAGCTGGTAGTGCACTTTCCGCCTGCTGTTGCTACTTTTACAGTTTGTCCGCCAGCTGGTGTTGGCGCTACTGCTTCCCCACCTTTGCTGCTGTAGCTTTATCTAGCGGCAGTCTGCGACTCAGCCTCAGTTGCTACGACCAAGGGGACTGGCACATGCATACTGCTCCAGCCACAGGAGCAACTTGGTCTCTCTCCTGGAGAAAAAACTGGAAGAAGCAAATAGCAACAACGCGAAGCAACAGGGAACCACCTGTGGGTATTGCCATGACTCGAATTCCGTCCGGCCGCTTGCAGCGTCGCTAAGGAGCCTGAGCAATACTCACGAGACGCGAGCTCTGCTCACGCAAAAGAAAAGTAACATGTCTCAGCTGCTTCTGTCACGGCTGCTGCTTCTTCTCCTGCCCTTCTTCATCTTCTCATCTCATTTCTCATCTGCATACTGCGGCTGTCCTTGCAGCAGCACACGGTATCGACAAATGCCCTATGAAAACGAGTTGTCTAGGGCATCACCTGCACAAAATGTTCGTCTTGTAGCTGCTGCTGCATCTCGCTGTGTCAGAGGGTGTCAAATAGTGCTAATGCGCGGGCTCTTGCAGGCCCTAGTGGGACGGATGTGCATGCAGTGACACTTCGAGAACATTATCTCAAGCGTCAGCAAGCCTCTCGCGTGAATGCACAGAAAGTCGCTGCTGCTGCCGCAGCTTTTGTATGCAAGATCCCGCCATGCAGCTAAAGCAAAGTGGCTGCTGCGTACCTTTCTGCTGCTGCTACTCCTGCCATCTCTTCAAGAAGCGCCGCCAGCCTCATAACCAGGCACGCCGCTCCAGCTGCCGCTGCTGCTACCAGTGTCCTCGTGGTGTTGGTAACGCTTTACACAGCAGCTGCTAATACGCCCTGCTTGGTAGTATCGCGCTAGCACAGGGTAATATAAAAGAGTTTGGGGGATGCCGTTCTGCATTGACACAATCTGGTGCTAGTTCACTTCTGGAGCGCCTGATGTAGATTGGAGCGACACCAGCAGCTGCTGCTGCTGCTTCGATCGAAGCCTTCCAGACTACTGAACTCAAACGCAGCACTGCTCTAGGAGCAAACGGTGTTTAAGCGCGAGGAACTTTGCTGAGTGAGCAAGTGTCAACGTCATGATACCCAACCATCCATATGTCGACGCGAACTGCACTTTTAAAGCCTTCATGCGTGGAATCATCTCCTACAGTAGTTTCGCATCATCTCCAGACCAAACATGCGCAATACAACACCTTGTTCCGGCGGTACTTGGAAGCCTTTTATTCGCAGCATCGACGTTGAAGCGCACTCGAGTGTCTACACACCACAGCTATGAATATAGCACTCCCAGCTACACTTTGAAGCACATAAAGTGCATGACTGAAGGCATATGAGCTGACGCTTGATGCTTTGAAATCACCTGGCCAAATCTTTCGCGCTTACACCCTGTGAAGCCGTCAGCAGGCAGCCGCACGTTCCTCCTTCCTTTAACCAGACAACTTCATGCAGACAAAACACGGTACGCACCCCAGATTCTATGGTTCACCCGATGCCCTCACACGCACTTGCCCGCATATCCGATGCTTCTCGATAGCATTGTCCTGCCACACTCTGCTCACAAGACAAGCACTATCGTTTTTTGCTACGTTGGCGCAGCATAAGTGCTATCCTTTCATACTGGCGTATAGACTACTACGCAATCTTTAATACTGCGGGTGCCTTCATATGATGCTACAACCTCCCCATTCTGTCGCTTCACTTTTTCATGTGACACTTAGCATCTCTAGCGCTTCGACTTCTTACGCAGCTCACCCATAGAATCGCAAAGTTGTGTGCAGTCAAACCTATCTCCTATAGGACAAATTAAAGCGTGTGAGCTGAAGTTAAGATCACCTGCAGAGGCGCCAGGAAGGCGAAAGCTCCTACGCTCACCCATGCAGTCGCAACGTTGTATGCAGTCGAACCTATTTCCTATAGGACAAATTAAAGCGTGTGAGCTGAAGTTAAGATCACCTGCAGAGGCACCAGAAAGGCGAAAGACCCTAAACAATGCAGGAATTGAAGTCTTGCCCCGCTCCGCACTCTCCGAGATGATTTGTCAACTTATACTTCCATGGGGCTCGCGCCTCTGAAAGCTACACTGCACTTTTCAAGGCCCCATACCTGTGTGCATGTAAGAGGGAATTGAACCCACACTACTGTGGTCCGTAGCCACATGCCCTTCCACCTTTGGCTATTTGTTCCGCAAGTCCATCAACTTAGAATGCTGTCGCAAATGCAGCGGCTCCACACAAATCGACCAGCCAACACACGCAAAATGCTATAAGTCGGCTTCGCACTTATTTCTCGAGCGGGCACCGACGCGCGGACGCAACTGCAGTTGTCTGGATGGTCCGAAGCTTCAGGGGTGTAGGACATCATTCGAGTCTCCCAAGCGTGCTTCCTCTGCAAGTCTGTAAAAATCCCTCACGTCACTACATCCACATATTGTATCTAAACAGCCTAAATCATAGCGCATACATGTGTTGAAGCATCTTGGAACATGTGCCAAGGCAAAATGACTTTTGCATAAGGCTGAACTACTCTCCTTCGTAAAATGTAAAGTTTGAATACTCATCGGAGCGCGTCGCAACATGTGTGAATCGCTGCCCCCCATTTTTGTTCTCCTCGACTTGGGCATATCATACAACAATTCTGTAGACTCAGTCGTCCTCGACGTGGGCATTTCATACAACAATTCTGTAGACTCAATCGAACCACAAGTATTGGATGATAAATATGTAAGCACTGGATACTATACCCTGAGCATGCGTACAGCCAGTAACTTACTCCCTGCATATTCGTCAAAATCATAGCCACATTTGGAGATTCTAATTGTCTATAGGCTCAACCACAGAGTAAACAAAGTTAATGCTGACGCGTTTTCTCGGTACTCACCCTTCCTGGAACCGCAGCGGCTAAAAGCCACGCACATTTTTCAGCGTACGCTTTTCCTGCTCTCTGCTAAGGCATAAGCATTGAAGCTTTTCTGCTTTTTAGAGGTTTTGCGTGTTTTTTTACGATGGTGCATTCTCCTCTTTACTGTATATGACATTGCCGCGTCAGTGTTCCCAAGTAGCACCGCCCCCCGCATCCGTGCAAATATGTTTCCTGTAGCATGTATCCAGCCTAAAAGAGTAGGAAATGAAACACTTTTCGCAGACCCCAAGGACCAGTCGCACGAGAGTTGCACAGTGCATTTGAGCACAGGTGCCAGAATCAGTGCTCTGCCCTGGTTTACAACGCAGTAAAGCATCTTCCATATCATGCACTAGCCTGCCTTGAAACTCTCGAGAACGGGATGAGCCCCGTCGCCAAATATTCATAACGCCTGCAGTGCAAAGTGTGTTCAATGATTTGTAAGTTTCCAGATGCTGAAACCGCATCCAAGACACTGTGTCAGTTACGCCACAAGCAAGAAGGCGAATTCAACGCAAAATGAGTCAGTCCATGTCTTAGAATCTGGGAATCACAATATATCTTGGGTGGAACCTTCGATGAAGCAGCGCATCTGGCATGGAAGTCATGGAGCTGGTAGTGCACTTTCCGCCTGCTGTTGCTACTTTTACAGTTTGTCCGCCAGCTGGTGTTGGCGCTACTGCTTCCCCACCTTTGCTGCTGTAGCTTTATCTAGCGGCAGTCTGCGACTCAG
>NW_013652646.1:2500-3525 GCF_000499385.1 Eimeria necatrix
CTTCACCGCGTGGGCTGCTGCTGCAGCAGCTGCCGCTGCGTTTTCGCGCTCTCACCCCGCTGCGCCCCCCCTGCTGCTGCTGCTGCTGCTGCTGCTGCTGCTGCTGCTGCTGCTGCTGCTGCTGCTGCTGCTGCTCAGCCGCTGCTGCTGCGGCTGGTGACCTCGCTGCTGCGGGTGGCCCCCCCTGCTGTTGCCTACGAAGGCGCTGCATGCATTTTGCTGCTGTCGCCCAACGCGCAGCGGCTGCGAGCAGCAGCAGCAGCGCTGCTGCTGCTGCTGCTGCAGCAAACTGAAAACAACATTAAACTCATAGTGCTGGACAAACTCAAAGAGTGTGCTGCTGCTGCTGCTGCAGCAGCAGCAGCAGCCAACAAACAAAACCCTCTCGGAGACTTCGTTGTGGACCTCATGAGGGGTACCTAAACCCTAAACCCTAAACCCTAATCCCAAACCCTAACCCTAAACCCTAGCGCTAAACCCTAAACCTAATTCTAAACCCTAGCCCCAAACCCTAACTCTAAACCCTAACTCTAAACCCTAAGAATCCAAACCCTAGGCCGCACCTTTTTCAAGCTTTGATCGAAGGCTCAGTGCAAACCCTAGCAAACCCTTTTAAACCCCGATAAACCCTAAACCCTAAACCCTAAACCCTAGCATTGCGCTAGACCTTCATATAAACCCTAATAAACCCGTGTAAACCCTAATTGAGCTGTTCAAAACCCCGTAAACCCTAATAAACCCTTCTAAACCCTCGTAAACCCTAGTAAACCCTAATAGGGTTCTGTAAACCATTATAAACCCTTAAGCATCTCTCTAAACCCTCACAAACCCTCACAAACCTTCTAAACCCTCATAAACCCCCCAAACTGCAATCTCGCTGCTGCTGTTTTTGCTGCTGCTTTTGCTGCTGCTCTTGCTACGTCTGCTTTTTCACCGCTTTTGCTGCTGCTGCCTTTGCTGCTGCTGCTGCTGCTGCTGCTGCTGCTGCTGCTGCTGCTGCTGCTGCTGCTGCTGCTGCTGCTGCC
>NW_013652647.1:0-4384 GCF_000499385.1 Eimeria necatrix
TGTCTGGCTAATATTTGTGTGTTTCCACTTCCATTTTTGCTTGCACTTAGAATACAAGGGAAGTGTGCCTGGTGCAGTTACAGAATGCACAGTCTTTGTGTAGCTGAGAAATGATGCGTATAAACCAAGCCTTCTCGAAGCGCAGAGCATCGACTTTGTACAGCGAAGTTGGTAAATACGTTGTCATGCATGTGCCTCTAATGCTAGAAGTGCCAAGCAAGACGAAACGTGCAAGTGAATTCAAGAACGTGCGAAAGAGAGTTTGAGTGGTGAATTCTACGTTACGTCCATGGTATGCCTGCATTACGAAGGCAGTAAGAAAACTCTGCAGGCACATTTATTTTCTAGCGAGATGCTGATGTTTTACAAGCACGTTTGGGAGCAGTTGAGTGCTGGTTCATTCACTCCTCCAGATATCAGATCATTTACACAAGGATACACTCTCAATTCCGGTGCAGCTTGTAACCGCAGCGCCCGTATAGGTGTTTGGCGAACTATGTTCATGGAAGTCATTCTTTGCACTGCGCTGTGCATTTCGGTCTTGTTGTGTTGGGACAGTCACGCAGCGTGTGACTCCTTAGATTTCTCCCGGCCAAGCATAGGAAAGCCTGCGCGCACTTTGATATGAGATTTAGCTCTGCATGACTCCTATGGAACCCGGGACGAATGAAAAGAGCATTTTGGTACTTTTGTTGGTGTTGCCACCGACGTTTCAAAGCCTGTATTGGAGGCCTGCTTAAAAGTCGGATAGGATGCGGTATTCCACCAAGCGCAAGTGCTTATCGGGTTCAAGGACGAAATGTCTTGATACGAGAAGAAACTAAACTAACAAAAAGAGTGATTATTTTATCGTTATGAAACGAGCAAAATAACACTAGTATGTTGGAAGATTCTTATTTACTGAAAGAGCTGCACTGTTGCAGATCGTGAGCGGCCGACCCGAAGCTTTTATGACACACTTGAACCACGAATATTTGGATGTTAATTGCATATGCTAGAGAAAGTAACGTTGCAGCAGACAGGACATGCATACCGGAAGTAAACTGCGCAGCTGTGAAGCTTTGTATTCACCAGGATTGACAGACAGATTTTCTCTCAGCAGCAAAGCGTTGCATGGCAGAGGCTCCTGAAAATTACTTTGAAGGCAGTACGGAGTAGTTCTATGCACCCATATACTAGTATGAGATGAAGATGCTCCAAATCCTGCTTGTGAGAAGTCTATAAAGGCTTGCTCAGGCTTCCCAACAGTTGAGCCAGCTGCGGAGATAGCCATGTGAGCGGCGTTGCCAGCTAAAATAGCACCTAGCTCGCAAGGTACGCTGCAGCGACTGGACAGGTGAGCTTGGCGGTCAAATGTTAAAGTCAGTATGGACGTCTGCCTTTGCGACTTTCTACATCTGCAGCTCCACATCTTTTAGATTGAGTGAATAGGCTGAGACTGTGTGCCCAGGAAAGGCACCATTTTCGCTCAATGCAGCTTATAAAGCATATTCAATAATTTGAAGGTTCAAATCTCAAGCGAAACGCTTGCATGACGTTCGTGCTGTTTTGTGGTTTCCACCCATATTGACGCCATTCGGGGACTCGATTGTGCTAAATACGTTCTTAGTGGGATGTCACCAGAGTGAAGATGACTGACAGTTCTGTCACTGAGCGCGAAAGTTTCATTCTGATGGCACATGTTCGTTTTTCCCGAAATAAGTGATAAAGCTTCGTGCTTATGTTTCGTTTAAAGAGACACATCCGTACGTAAGTACGTGCTGCTGTAAGTACGCGCTGATAGTGAATATTCTGTAAACCCAGTAGGCATCTTAGTAGAACATCGCCATAAATCAAGAGAACTGGGAATAGTGTCGCTGAGCCGAAAGCTTGCATTTCGAGAAGTGCAGTCCCCTTTTTTTCATGGGGCTAATGATAATGTTTAGTTCTCATCTGTCATTTGACGATGAAAGACATGTATGTGGCTATGCTTTGCCTGTTAACGTTTTGTAAATGTACTATGCAGATAATCATCCAAGCCCTTTCCTCTATGTCTCAACACATGAACTCGTGGAACAATATGCGGCAAACTGCCGTTAACCTGCTGGACACAGGAATGTGGAAACAAATGCGAATGATAGGTCTCAGGCATGAAGGTATCCTGTAAAAACACTGCTGTGCAAAGACCAGTTTGTCTAGGATACATTTGAAGCGTTCTGGTCCACTGTATTCTGAATGAACTCAGAAGAGAAATTGCCCATCAGAACATACTCACCGAGAGGTGCATCCGATGGACTTATGCTTGTTTTCCCATAAGACCTTTGAATCTAGTGTGCATATTTTAAAAACACACGTTGGGAACTTTGTATCCGTGGTCATCAATGGCAGGCGAGCCAAGGAACAGACGGTGCACGGAGAGAGCCGTTGACACTACAGACAGCTGGGTCTCAAGGCTGAATCTTTGCATGAGCAGGGTAATCGAACCTCTTAAACCTGCGAAGGAAATAATCAATGTATAGTGTTACAAGTAATTACGCATGAATCGCGGAAGACACAGATGTCACCACTGCGTCTTGGTTTTGGAACACTGCATGTACGTGATGAGAGTTGCAAAAGCTGCTTTGGTTTTCGTTGGCTGCATGTATAAAACTGCGGCTGTGAGCTGCAGCAATTTGTTTGGTGTTATGCAGACTGTGGGTGATTTGTGACAAGTGAACATGTGGATATTAGCTTTGCTGTGATGTGACACTGCGCAACGAAGCAACTAGTCCGAGGCCTCCTTTAGTGGCTACTGCAAAGAACTATTGTAGTGTACGGGCCAGCTCCTTCGCGAAAAAAGGCGCAGGAACAAACGCTGCCGCGTGTGCCGGAAAAATGCCCTTTTTTTCAACCATGGTTGCAGTCATATGCTTTTCCTTGTGAAATGCCGCGGCGCCGTTAGAATAACTGGTTTTATTCATATCTTCAATGAACATGCAACTGCTCATACCAGGTCGCTAGCTACCAAGGCGATACCAGCGACGCCGTATCTTCATTTTGCACGACGACGGCCGTTTTGCATGATATTTGCACACAGAAATCACGCGGTATGTTTTGTGTTTTCGCGCAATGTTTGGTCGGTATACAGTTCAGTTTTGAGGGAGCATCCCTAAGGGTTGTTAAGCATGACGGAATGAAACGGAGCTTTGCCGCTGTATTTCATGATTCTAGTCGTTTGTTTAGGAAATCAGGGAACGTCATGGCATGATGGGCTTGAGAGCCACTTCATGCCATTACGAGAGACTCCGTGTAGCGTATGCCGAGAATTCGTATTCCCTGTCCAACAAGCTTTCTCAAGCTTGTGGTTTTCTCAAGCTTGAGATAGCTTGTTGAACGGGGCTTAGATCTTGGACATTAAGGCTTTGTGTGCCTGTTTGAAGTCGTGGTGATCCGGAAAGGGGCTTGCAGGAACAACAGTCTACAGTCTTCCGAGGTGCGGTTCTGTGTGTTTGCACTACGTCTTGTATTTTGCATACTCGAGGTGCGGCACCTTCACGAAGAGGCGGAGACACTAAAGCCGTTTTGGGCAAAACGTTGTTTTTGCGTATGTAGGGTTTGTTCTCAGTGCTTCTCCTGGACAGGTTGTATCCGGAGTAGGAGCTTTGTGCACTGGGTGCGCACGAGCTATTGATCCATCCGCGCCCCCCAATATGTGGAGCACGATTCCACCCAAAACATTTCAGATTGATTCTTGCTGAATCCCGCGCATTGCTTGACTGGTTATCCGAAAAGGCGTCTTTGCGCCGTTGCATGCAATCAAGTCGCTTCATGCGGTGAATGGTCTATCTTCGCTACCCTTAGTGCACGTCGCTGGACAACACGATGCGCACGTGCGACTGCTGTACTTTACAAAGTGTGGGTGTGCACCAAGGTTATAAACTCCTTGACGTGCACAGCGACTGTGACAGTTGTTGGACTGCTTATTCGGGTCCGGATGTTCCAGGATGGGCAGACGTGGTACAAGGAAATGGTTGCGGTGAAGTGGGAATGACAATACGAAAAGTTTGCTTGCGTGCTGGTTGGTCGCAGTGTCACTCACACAAGGACCTTCTTTCCGTGCGTTTGGGGTGCTCGGCAGCGTGGCTGGCTCCAGCCAAAGGGCCATTTCACGTCATCCATTATGGTGCGCGCAGTTGCACCCAAAACCGTGTAATTCTAATTTCGTTTTGCATTTGCCGTAGACGCTCTCCTTGCACATTGATAAGGACATGATAGCTTAGTGCACGATGGCCTGTCTATTATAAGGTGAAACTGTGTGTGCTTCGTTGTGCATTGCCCAATTGGTGCATTGCGAGTATGAATCATTCCAATGCGTTTCGAAGCGCAGCCAGTGGTTATTTATTACTCTGTGAAGCGTAGTGTGCGT
>NW_013652648.1:0-4220 GCF_000499385.1 Eimeria necatrix
CGTCCAGCACAGGTTCTTGCTTCCGTACCTGCTCCGTTTGCCTTCTGTTCTCATCCACTAAGCTTACTGTCAACCAACACGCTTGATAATACTGATAATGACCAAATTGGATAGTTGGGATCGCGCAGATGTGTAGAACTGGTTGTTTCGATTTCGCTGAGAATGCCCACCGTGATCGGAGTACCTGGAAACCGAAAATGTGGGTGTTATCGGAGTGTCTTGTTGCTTCAGTCTTGCCGGAGTTCTGTCCTTCCAGAACATGAGCTTCGAGCAAATGCTATCTACTTGTGAGCACTCGAATTTTTGAAGGCCGTTCCTGCCTCCCTAATGGTGCACGAATCCCATTATGGGGTCACGGTCGGCAATGTCAGCAAGGCAATACGATAAAGACTTCGGCGTTATTGGGTTATCCTGAGCACCAGCGTCAACAGAAATCACACAGGGAAGTGCTATGGAAAGGCTTTTACGCCTTTCTTGGGCGATTTGCGCGCTCAGATGGAGATGCGACGGTCTTCCTTCGCTCACGAGGGAACGCCGCACGCCCCGTGTTCACGCTAGGCCAATGCAACGCGCACCAATTTCCCGTGAATATTTCGTTGTAGATACAAGATAATTAAGCAAACAATTTTATGTTCTCTAGGAGAACATTTTTACGTCGCAAGCGTTGGTGTTTGCCTCCATGACCGTTGACCCTCACCGTTGTCTGGTCTCCCGCATCTGCCGGGCACGGAGTGTTAGAACGGTCGGTTTCCAGCCTGTTTTTCTGCGATCAGCCCGCCGTAGATGAATATAGGTGCTGTACTTTACTTCAGTTAGTCCCAAGTTAAGCTGAAGAGGCCTCATTGTGCGGAACCGCTCGCCAGTCTGCGCGCCCACAACTCCCCCGCAGCGATGAGTCATACTACGTTGCTCTAAGGCGTTACTATAAGACACTACAGCGTTTATAACACTACAAAACATTCGTGAAAACTTGTTGAGTGACTCAGGGTAACGAACGCCTCATGTTTTAGAAAAGCAGCAGCCATTGCACGCCACTGGGGACTACCCCAAGCAGGAGCCACCTGTCCGTTCACGACCCCCGTCCCCAGCTAGTGGCTAGGCAACAGCACAATGAAACATTTCTTCTGGCACTGTAATCTGGCCAACAATGCATCGCTAGAGTAAGACAAGTGAGGCCTTCCCACTCCTGATGCCCGTCGATTTTGTGTTCGTTTATAGCCGCTTGGGCAGTCAAGTCCCGTATTTATTTCTTTCTGTGTAACACCTTGAAACATCTTGAAAATAGCCCACCTCTACAGCTTGAAGTCCTCTTTGAAACGTCTGGGCAAGCACATCACCTTTCCAGCTCCTCAATTCAAGCCATTTGTTGCGGGGCCAGGCACGGCAGGGTTCTGACTCCTTTGAGCTTCTTAATTGGCACTCATGGGGGTGGAATTGCATTATGAGTGGTCTCCTAGCCCGACAAATAGTCGGGACTCAGGTTTACTCCCTCAGGCTACTCGGCCTATTTCAGGGTCTGGCTTGCCAGTGGTAGGGGTGTATTGGCAATATTCCACAGCACTAAAGCTGCTAGTTTACCCCGCCATCGCACTTCTAGTGGCTCTCTGCGCTCGACGTCAATTACAGCACTTGTCGGAACATGGTTGCAGGACTGGAGATTCAGACTTTGGTGGTGACATCTCATCCCGCTCGCAAGTAGGTTTAGGAAATCTGCACTTCAAGTGTATCAGACCAAACAAATTCGTGCCACGTGCAGTTTCTGTTTCACCCCTGTGCTCCGCTCCCAGCATGCGTTTTTTGGAGCGTCACTGAAGGCTCCAATGAAGACAGTTTGCCTGGAGACATGAGGTTTGATACTCAAGCACCAGGAACCGGTGCAGCAGAGGAAAGCGTCAGCGGCAGCTATGAAGACGAAGCATCTGGCGGTGCCACTGCAGCAGCTCCGGGAGCAGCAGCAGATGACAAGGATGACGACTGCGACAGCAAATTCGGCCATCGAGCTGCTGGAAAAGAATGTGAGGAACATAGAGCGGAAAGGCCGGGGCGTGCGAGATGGATGGGGCCGCTGGCTGGTCTCTTGGAAACTGCCGGCAAGAAAATATCTCGCACATACGCAAAAGCTAATGCGGCAGCAAATCCAACAGTAGGAGGAGTAGCAGGTGAGACTGTTGCCAGCAGCTCAAAGGCACCTCAATCTGAGGAAGGCTGGTATTATTATCCGAAGTTGGATATCGGGGATTTGTATCCCCCCCACTATGAAGATTTGGGAAAACCTTATGACTTTCCGCATCTCAAGGCACAAGTCGGTCCATAATACAGCAACAGCAACAAAACCATCAGCATGCTTCCTATGCGCGCCACCCTACTTGGAATTCAGTGGGTGTTGTTTAATTTGTGGTTCGCCAGTGCTGCTCCAACAGCCCCCCGACGCAGTGCGCGTCGTGTTCCTTGTTCATTTCAGAAGTACGACAAGAGCTACTGAAGCTTGAGGAATCCATGGGTAACCTCTGCTCTCCACATAGAGAACCATTTCGAGGTAAGATATCCGAGCCAGCCACTCATTCTGGTTGAATCAATGCGAAGCAACAGCTGCTGCAGCACCGGCAGCGCATGCATGAGTCAGTGCATATAAGCATACTCTGGAATTTCCGCACACAGAGAGCTCCTTGAACTGTGGCTTGCATGGTTGGCGTTAATTTTCATTGCCCTCTGCTGCGTATATTGGGGGTCCCTGCAGCTAAGGTCGAGGCAGACTGTAATCTACGCGGCATTGGTACGGTGACCTTGCATATTGAGATTGTGGAGGTAGTAAGTACCATGTTGACTACTTACATCACGCTCTATTTTTGCTTGCAAGGACCAGGAGGAAGGCAAACAGCAATTTGGAGAGATGAATGCCTGGCGATAGAGCAATGCCTGGAGCAGTGCCAGCCCTGTTGCGCGTATCTGCGATTTCCCTGCAGGATATGAAAAATCAAAGCTCTTTAGGCAACCTTAGAGGAAGAATATTCTCAGGAAAGCCGTTTAGGAAACGGTTTGCTGAGAGGGTTAGTCTTCGAGTCCTCCTGCGGCAATGGGGCGTTTAGCTAGAGTTGGGATCACTGGCGGAGCTTTGTTGTGTGGTGGTAATGGCATTGCAGTCTACACGCGATTTGTTGGCACTAAGGGAGGAGCTGAGCGTCGCGGTTACGCATTACGCGCGACCGATACGGTGTAGGTGGACCTGAAGCTTCGAGCAGGACGCGCCCGAGTTCTTGTCTTTCAGATTTCACCGTCTTGTTCGCAACTTGACGATCCCTTGAGTGTGCACTGTGTAGCCGCACAAGAATGTGCACAGGGTAGCCGCACAAGTTGCTCTTTCAAGTGTGATGCTGAGTTTGCAGGCGTGTAGGCCTGATTTGTTTGTGCTGCAGTGCGCAACGGCCGTACAGAGTCTTATTTTATCATGCTAGAAAAGCCGGCAGTTTCAGCCTCCACAGGAAAAGTTTCTTTGGAGCTATTTGGTGATCCTTCAGCGTGCCATTTTCGTGTGTCGTTGCTTCGTTGCTTTAGACGCCTCTCTTTTGAACTTTCCGTTGACGCCTCGTCTAAATCTAGCACGCAGTGCACGAGCTCTTGTCCAATATGACGCAGGGATCAAGGCAGATCCGAAGGATAGCACCGACCGCGGCGGTGAACAAGGAGAGCCGAAAAAAAATGCAGCGCTTCGGGCAGGCAGTCGTTCCAGCGGCTTTTCTGCGAATGATCTCGTTGACCCAGGGCGAACTGTTCAGGCTACAGTTGGAGACGCTGCGACACCTGCTGCATCAGGTGTAGTAACTGCAGTAACCAGCGAAGGCACAAAGAATGAAGCGTTGGAAGAGACAGGCTCTCCCAAAGGAGCGCCTCAAGCCTTGCATAAAGGCGATATTAATCTCTCATTACAGGGAAGACCGTAATGTAGCCAGATAAGCACCAGGTGAAGCACCTGCAAAAGCTAGCGTAGGCACTGAAAGCAAACAGACCGCCTTCGCGTTTCGTGCTGCAGCAGTTGCGTAAGTACCACTTGAAGAAGATGTAAACTTCATTTGATTTTCGAGTATGTTGCTGAATTTGCAGCAATTTAGGGCTGATATTTTTGTGTTGCAGTGCCGACGCGCCAAGCAGACCCCTTTTCTGCACTGCTAGAAAAGCAGGTTGCTGGAGCCAGCATGGGAAAGACTTCTCTGAACGCATTTGTT
>NW_013652649.1:0-4565 GCF_000499385.1 Eimeria necatrix
GCTCAGGCGGAAGTCTTGTCAGTGTACGTGTAGACGAAGTAAGGCACTTGCCCTTCGTCACTGTAAGTCTACTACTGCAAAGCGGGTGCGTGAGACTTTTACTTCAAAATATGCGGCGTTTTGGACGATCGTCCAAACACCTTGAGTCGGTCAAAGCTGCGCAGGGGTGTCGAAGCACCCGCATCCAATGGCCGACGTGCACTTCGACGTCAATTACACGTCACAAGTCCATCGTTCGTGAAGCAAGCTGTCTTGTGTATCATCATGCTGCTAGTCAAATTGGTTTGCAGCGGTGAGACACAATTTGGCATCACGCCGAAGTGTTGGAAGGTACAGCGTGCTTCGCATGTTGGCTAGTGAAGATATTCAGTGGTACGTAAATAGTTTGTGTCGAACGGTCCTGCTCACCGCACGCCAAGTGAGATGTGCCTGTACATTCTCTCATCTGCAAGCAGTACGAACAGAAATTTGCCGTGACGTACACTTGGTTTCGTGGAGAAGTGTGGCTGCTTGCACCGGCGGAGTTCAGATACGCACGTCTATGCGATGACTACAGCAAACATGTGCCCTAACTGCAGCAGGCATGTGCCTAGCCTGGTGGAATCGCCTGAACTGCGCTAATGGTCAACGAAGAGACTTATACATATTGTCAGTTTTGTTCAAACGTCTATGTTTGTGCCTATGGCGCCGTGGCATGCGCAGGTCAGTGGTGTATTTGCACAGAGTTGCACACCTTGGACGCTTGGGAAATAGACCGTGCGCTCAATTTTTGTTTTCTTGACCTCATTCCAAGGCCTTCACGTATCTTTTCATGACAGTATAGGAGTGCACCTGCGTAGCTCAAAAGTCATCTTGCTGCGTTTCTACGGTTGAACGTTTAGCGGCACGCCAAAGCGAGTACACAAGGCCCTTCCTAATGGGCAGCAAAACGTGGCTGCCCGTATGGACGCCTCTCAGCAGGTGCAGGGGCTTTCCCAGTGCATCTATATTTTTGAAATTGCCTTATTCAGGAGCCGCTACTGCAGCTCCATGCGTTGCCACGGCGCTGCGGGTCAAGTGCGGGCTCCTGCGCGAGTTATGCAGGACCTCACAGAAGCAAGAACTCAAAACGTTCGCAGGCAAGTGCCACTGCAGCTAGTGCTGGGTGCGAACTGATGAGCCGATTTGAAAATAGGCCCAAGAAATTCATATACTACCATGTGGCGGTTTCACATGCATCTGCAGTGGGTGCGTATAGAGAGGAAAAGCAAACTGATGTAGCGCAGCAGGAATGCTTGACGCCGAACACAGCAGGAGCTTTTTAAAGCGAGGACTCTACTTCATGGTGCATCATGCTGTCATGGCCGCTCACTGACTTGGGTGAGCGAGGCCAAATATGTCTGTCTACGCTATTTGAGTTATCATGGAAGCTTGTGGAGGCCGCTCAGGTGGACAACAACGAGTGAGCGCCGTGTTCAAGAAGTGTCACCGTTTCGGTCGAGTGGATTGTGCTTCTCAGCAGAAGCACACTAAAAGGCCCTAAACAGAACGCGACGCTGCAGAAGATTAAGGCTCGAAGATGAATGACTATGTAACATGTTACTCTCGGGCTCATATGTCGGACGAGCGGATTTTTGAAACCTACATCGTGCAGGAGTGGTCAAATAGAACCGTCGTAGGTGTTTGTGAACTAACACAAAGGAATTCATCGATACTGCACTGAGGGTAGCCACGATGCGTTGCCGCCATGAGACAAATAGTGGGGTCCTTCTGCCTAACGCAAAGCTCTTTGCTGGCGAGATAATTTGTTGCCACGCCTCCGTTTACCTCTTGAGATGAGGCATCTTTTCGTTTCTAGACGTCCTGCAGCGGACTTTGCGCTGCGCTTTACTGTGACCGACGAAGTGCACTTACGTTTAGTGAGTTGCCTTTTGGACCCTCATCTCGCGAGCGCCGTTTCGTGCGGCGAACCAACCAAAGCTACACAAACGCACGCGAACAAAAATGGATGCTGAAGCCTCTTGCACCACCCAAGCTGAGAGTGTGAAGTTGCGCTCTCGCGCTTGAAGGATCCTCCGTACTTGACAAAAGGTACACATTGTTCGCTGCATTCTCAATGCACACCATCTTGCAGCCAGTACGTCAGCTCTAGATGATTGATTGCTTGAGAAGCTGCACAGCGTTCGTAAGACGCGATTTTGCATAGTGATGCTGTGAAGTTTGCCGCCAGCATAATTGTGTCGTGATGGCCTCTAAACCAATCGGATGAGACTGCAGTGCACGCGTAGGCTTGGGCATGAGACGTCTTCGCGCTTTGTGTGCGTGTATCCGTCGCTGTTGTTAGGCAGCTGGAAACGATGCGCACTAGTACTTTGACCTACAGAGGCTGCCGGCACAAAGCGAACAGCTTTACCAATCTAGAGACGTTCTTAAGCCAGTAGGCGATTTCCCAACGCAGCACACGTGCCCCTACTGTAGGGTCGCGCAGCACGCATTTCCCGGCGTTTTAGCCAGCAACGTTGAAATGAGTAAGTTGCAACTGTGTTTTGGGTCCACTTTTCAGGTTCGCAGCTGATCTGCACGGGAAGCGAAAATTGTGCACTTTTGAGCAGATAAGCAGGCACACAACTGGAAAGTGGGCTTGAACGGTTTCGGTTAATGCACGTTTGACGGTTGACAGCTCAAAGCAGCTGCGTCACGAACAAGCCTGACTTGGTTCACTGGTTTCACGTGCAGTGCTTGTTCCCAAAGTTTCACATCCTGCTCCAAAAATACTTGGGACGCCATTGTGGCGAGTGTGATGCTTGTGGTCAGCCAAGCAAGCTGCACAGTGTGCATTCGTACACTGCTTAACGCGTTCGTCGTTCACAGCTAAAATCCGTTTGCCAGCTCCCTTCGAATGTTCACTGCGCCACTAAAGTTTTGCCCTCAGCAGCCCTGTGTATTGTATGCCGGCTCCGGCGTGCCTTTCTTTGCGAGATGGTAACTGGGTTCGTGGTTAAGCATGTGCCGTACACCGGTGCGTTTCCGCTGAGCCTACTTCGTTGCAAGTTGACCACGCATCTACACTATCTGTATGCTCACTTTTCTTACTTGCTATGGCATGCTGTGCAGAGACGAAGGCTCAGTCGTGGAATGTGTTCTCGTTGCGCTACTATGCACTGCTATGGATAGCAATCGTGCCGGCTTTTACGCAAAAGAGGGAGTGTCGATGTAGCATTCTCCATTTGCCATTCATGCTTATGAGCACAAACCAAGCTCACTGCACAGGCGCGACACGGCAGATAAGGAACTTCCTGGAGGTCCCAAGGCGCAGTTGTTACTCAAGCAAGCCTTCTGTGAGAGCGGACTGTAGGAGATGGTACCAAGTCGCTCCGCTCTAATATCGTGCGACGCTCTCTGAAATGCGTTCTGTGTGTTGAGAGCATCGGACGAAGCAGTAAAACAGTTTCGCGAACGGTGCGTGACGGCACGCATGAGTTGGGTCGGAGTTTTGCAGGAGGTGAGCTCCAGTGCCGTGCATCTGTTTACACCGGCAACTGAGACCAGGTGTGGCCATCACGCCTTTCTACTGAGATGCGAAAGCGCTTTTGTTTTGGGGTAACGCTGCATTAGTAGTCTGCGGAGTGGACGTACTGCTCAGCAGGACACAGGAGCAGAGTGACTGAAGATTTGTTGTCGTATTTTTTTAAGGTAGCGTGTCGCGAAAAAATACAATTTTTGCCTGTGCTCGGACCGTCCAACGAGGGCGCGCGTGGTTGTGGGCGAGAAATACTGTGGGTGGCTAGAATCTGGAGGAGCGTCTCTTCAGTAGGGCGCCGTGCGAGGCGATTGAAAACCCGTGTTGCGTGTCTGAGGCGTGCATCGTAGCAGGTGAAGCAGTTCTGCGCAGTGGGTGACGGAACGAGTTTTTCAGGGCAGTAAAATCCGTGAACCCGAGTTCGGTAGCCCGCGCAGCAACGATTGAGTCCAGGTGTTGCCTTCGCGGCGTTCTATGGATGTGCAAAGCGTTTTTGTTATCTCGGTAGCGTCGCATTAGTGGCCCGCAAAATGGACGTTCCGCGCCGCAGGACACAGGAGCAGTGTGTCTAGGCTTCGCAGATCCATTGCCTTTAGATAGTGTCTCGGGAAAAAGTGCATTGTTTGGCTGTGAACTGACGCCCGTACAGAAAGTGCGTCTGGGGTTCCAGCAGGCGAACTGTGGGTGGCAAGAGCATGGAGGAGCATCGTATGGGTGGTGCACCGTTCGAGGCGATTGAAGATTTGTGCTATGTGGTTGAGGATTGTAGCTAAACCAGTGCACCAGTTTCCCGCACAGCACGTGAAGGCATGAGTGTGAAGGGGGGTGTGCAGCAGGTGAGCTTCGGTGTAGCAGGTTGTGCATCTGTTTTCAGCGGCGGCAGAGTCCAGGTGTTGGTATTGCGGCGTTCTGTGAACGTGTGAAGGCGTCTTTGCTGTGTCGGTAACGTCGCATAGTTGTCGTTGGAGTGGTCTTTCCGGGCCTCAGGACCCAGGAGGAGAGTTGGTAGACTTCGCAAACTCATTTCCTTTAGGCAGTGTGTTGCGAAGGAGTGCAGTGTTTGGCT
>NW_013652650.1:0-4180 GCF_000499385.1 Eimeria necatrix
GCAGTCTTCGGAGTCTGCTTTCGCAGGTTCTCCGCGTATGCCTCGCCGGCACTAGCTCGGCACAGATATGAAATGGCTTGCTGACGCTTGATAACGCGATTACGCCATTTGCCGAGAGTGGAAGCGCGGGGCTCACGTGGTGCGCAGCCATGGCCTAGTTTGTAATGATGTGTTGGAGTGTAGCTTTCTTGTGCGTTAGGTGCGAGATGTTTTTTTTCATGTAACACAACGGGAAGCGACCACAAAAGTAACGTGCCGCATGTTTCCACAGACTCCCATTCTTAGTCGCTAATGCATCATTATTACACGTTATTCCTATGTAAAAGCATCTCTGTTACGGCAGTTAGCTGAGGCGTTTTTTGGCTGCTTTCCCAGCGTTTTCTAGTCCATACTCAATGGCCCTAAAAACTGTATATGTTCAAATTAGCCATTCAAGCAGATGCTTCAATGCCATAGCTTCCATCATATTTCTGCTTACACAGTGTTCCACATATAAGCCGGAATGTTGACCACATTGTTTTCTCTCGTTTTGATGCTACGCTGAGATACCACAAGCGTTGGATATTCCTTTTTGAAGCAAATCAAGTAAGTGTAACTACTACAAACTTGTGCGCCACTGGATTTTTGGAAAGCTTTGCACTGCATTTGTGCAGCTGGTAGGTACACGCTGTGCGGCGTTCCGTGGCTGTGCGTGCATAAATATCTGGCGGTATTGCTTATAGCAGAAAAGAACTATTGCACAAACACCTTCACGGCCGACAGCTAAAGATTGTCATGTATCTTTTGGGCAATCTGTTGAGGGCTTTAACAGGCTTGACCTGCTGCAGTGGTTGGACCTGGAATATTGTCTTTGATAAAAATTTTTATTGTGCGTCTTCTGACCGTGTAATTAAGTATCCATGCCGGTACCAAAAACATGCATTAGCATGGAATGATCGCTAACGTGTCCTGACGTGCAGCCAGTATGTGAATGCAAATTGTGGAGAATAATAGCTGAGGTGGTGAGGACTGTCACATCATGTGGCATTTTTTTTTTGCGTGTATGTGAAGGCGTAGAAGTAAATTCAATTGCCTCTCCGGGGGTAACTGCTATCGCGGAGTTGAAAAGCTAGCAGGGCATTACTAACGTTGTTGCGGTAAACAGGCCAGCGCGTACCGAGGTTTCGCAGACGTATCAAATCAATTTTAGTTCGATGTTTCGTTGTTCTCTGTGTTTAAATAGGCGAGTAGTCGTCCAGAAGCAAGGCAATTGAGGGCAGATGTTCACTGGGCGTGCAGGCAGTTCACAGCTCACACTCCTCATGTGAATTTTTGTTGACAGCAAAAGCCGTGCAGTGCCTGGGCAGCGCTCTCAGCGTACGCAGTTCTCGTTAAGGTGCTCTCCTGTATTTGCTATAACGACAGATGGGTATCTTTGTGGTGAGAAGGCCGTTTTAGCGTGTATGAACTAATTGTGCCTTCGCATGTGTTCTGTCAATAGACATGAAGACAATCTTTGGTGGGCTGGTCCGCACGTTGTCTGATTTATTTCATGTCCTAGCCTCCTTCGCGTTTGCTTTACAGGTGCACAGACCTCGTTTCCAGACGACCGTACCTCATAAGTAATTGTTTTAGAAGCGCTGCTTCTACAGGGAGTATGATTCAGCGAACTTGATGTTTCGTGTACTGGTGGTGGTGCCATCGATGCACTGCTGTTTAATACTACTGGCTCGCTGAATTCGTATGAACTTTGAGTTGCTTGCACGATGGCACTCCCCGTCTGCATCGGGACGCATTTGACGATAGGAATGCTTCGATGGACACGCGAATGAGGTAATGTATGTCTTTGCAACTTCTTGTACCTTCCCACAAGCTGTCGAAATAAAATTGATGTTTAATACTCGCTATTCTCTGTGCAATTGGTTGAGGCGGATCTGTGCTTTCTTGAATGATTGTTCAATAGTAAAAATCCTACAGGGTTCTGGCGAAGTTTTTCCCCAAAACGACAATAGATATGTGGGGGGTGGCAAGCGCTATCTGATTGCTTCTTCTCTCCGGGAAAAGCTTGCTTCCAGGTTTGTAGCCTTCAACGGATGTACCGTGTCGTAGTTCAAGATTACGGCACAATGTTTCTGTGAAGCCCGTGAGTGCAGGAAGTCCGGCGGAACGTGTTGTCCGCTGCAGCACGTGAAGTAGGTAAAATGATACAGCAAGTGTAAAATGGCAGCTGCTTTTTTGACTTTGGTATCCTGCATGCCACACAGAGCTCGCAGACTCTCTTTCCCGGTGAAGCCAAACAGGATTTTCCATATTTGGGACTATTGCAGGATTGAATTTCGAATTTTGGAGAAAATTGCTCACTAGAACTGAAGGCCACGTGTTCACGGGGGGGTGTAGCAGTTTGTTGCTTACGAAGTTGAACATCAGTCATCTATCTTGGTAAATGTCTGTCGGTGCACGCACCGAGTTGATTCAGGTAAGAGTCCTTTGATGTTTGCCAAAAGGCAGCGCACTTGCGTGGGATGTCCACTCTTCGAGGCCTGCAGCCAGTATGTGAAGACACATGATTTTTGAGTATTGATAGTTTAGACACTAGGGCATGCTGCACTTCGTAGTTTTCACTTGAGCAGATGCTAAAAGCTGCGAAATAGAAGTCCGTGCATTTGACAGGTCCACTGCTACTGCACTCAGCAAGGTTGAGGTCAGCATGGCAGTACCCTTGTCAGCGCCAACTGCAGGGCGGCGAGTGTCGCATTATTTCCATCGTTGGGGCTTCTTTAACGTATCTGGCTGTGTGATGCGATTTTGTTGTGGCTATCCCATTTTATTAGAATTACGGTCATTTACACGCATTCATAGCAATAAGGCAGCAATCGAACTAAATTCAATGCGCCAGCAGCGTGCTAAAGACACCACTCAGACCCCTGTTAGTCGACGCGCAGCAATGAAGCCTAAACATGTATCGACCATTGGAGGCTCTTTTTATCAGGGGGTAAGCGCCCTGTTGTGCTAAATGTGGCAGCGCTGCATCGGACCTTACATCCGCGATGGCGTCTGCCTCAACTGCTTTTGCGAGCTACCGATCAGCAATGGAAAAGTGAATAACGAAGCCTCTGGGCTCATTTCTTAGTAAGTGGCCTGCGTGGATAAGCGAATGGAAGGAATTCGCTTTTCGATTATTTTTCATCGATATAATAACTACCGAAGTAAACGAAACACGCCCTTGCCAAAACACTCAGCAGTTGCGTGTGACCAATTATAGGCTTTGTTGACGCTCTAAAAAGCGTATCAGAGAACCAGAATGCATCCGCTTGCCGTCTCAAAACGAGGCATGCTGCTTGCTGTGTAGCCTTCAGCCGCTGTGTCACGTCACGTCATTTCTCTGCAGCAAGTGAGTAGCCGTAGTGCATTATTTTCGTCATGCGGTTTATGGGAGAGAATGATTTGAACACGCTTTAGCCGTATTAGCTGTGTGCATGGTGTATCGCAACAGTTGTCGATCTCTACAACTGTTTCGTAGATTCAGCGAATGACGTTTTGGTAGTTGTTATGAGACATGTTTCGGCAGTGAGGGTATGTGTTTGATCTTTTAAATGGCTTTTTCTCATGAGTTACATGTGTGGTAGCTACATGTTATCATGTAACTATCAAGAGGTTTGTGTTCGGCCCGAAATTACATGTTTCGCTATTCATTGCGGGCCTAGTGAAATATTGGACGTCTGGCTTTCTTGGGGTTTGTACAACGTGTCGTTTTGCGGTTCAAGAGAGGTTTTGATCTCTTGGAAGAAAAATGCGGAACCTTCAAAGCCAGTAAGTGTAGCGACACTATTTTAGTTATTGGTTGTTGGAGCTTTGAAAGATTTTGGACTGGCGGGACTTTGCTTTTCATAGTTTGCGTAATCTGCCAACTAAATATCCATCCATTTGGGGCATCGGGACTAACTACTGACACCAAGGCGGATATATTTTCTTGCAATACTCTTGCCAGCGTGCTGTGCGGTTCACCAGATGCTCCGTGCGTTTCTCTTTCACAAGCGATTTTTCGGCTCGCGAAGTTGGTGCTTTGGGCTGTGTTGCTGAGTCCGTTTCAATTGCGTGGAAAATGCAATACAGCACATTATGAATCAATGGTGGAGTCTCGGCTGAGCATCTTACAACGTACAGAAAACCCCTCCCAGACTCCACTTTAGAATCCTGAACA
>NW_013652651.1:0-3198 GCF_000499385.1 Eimeria necatrix
CTGCATGGTATGGTGCGTGCAGCGGGTGCGTCCGATGTGCCAAATTTTGGCCTGTCTGTGCGAACGTAGGTTTCGTTGGAAGCCGCTACTTTGAGGACTGTTTAGGTGTGGCAACACTGCGTGCGTCCTCAGCATCTGAGTGAGTCTTTGCTTCCGCTATGTTGTTTACAAGCGTTCGCCGACGGGAGGAGCGCTAGTTCTTTCGTGCGCCAATGCGCTGAAGTAGTAAGATGTGGTCCGACCTTATCCGCTTGCATGATGCGGCATCTCGTTTGCAGTGCAGCGAAGCAGAAGCAGGTGATTGCTTGGGTCCACGTACAAGTCGTTGCCCAGTAGCGGCAGAACGTTGTCAACCGTAACCAGACTCGCCCCCGCGGCTTGTGTGGATTGTGAGGACAAAGTCAGCGATGCACTTGAATAAGCAATTTCACGTTTGCGAGCAGCTGGTTGCCCATCTGCAGACCTTGTGTTAGGTAGGGCAAGCAGGCGAATGCCTTGACTGCAGAGCAGCTTCCATGAACTGCCACACCTGTAAGAACAGCGTGCAACAGTTGGCGCGGCCTACTACTTGCACAGCCATAATATCTGGGGATGGCAAAAGCAACACACTGGCGGTACTCACTTGGCGAAATTGCTATTTCGGAGTTATAGGGCATATCCACGAACTGGCGAGGTGCGAACAGAAACATGAAAGAGGCATTTATGTTCCTACTCAGAAGGCAATACTTTTTTCAGAGGCGTTTGGCTTGCCAAACTTTAGAGAGTACGTCAGTTTGGGGAACAGTATGAGCTGTGTCGCAATCTCCATATGGTTCGTCAATTGCTGAAAAGTGACACCTATCCGAAAAGGTACACACCTTTCCTAACGCGCATAAACCAAACAACTGATACTGAGATTTCGCTGGATCAATGCGCATTCGCTGTGTGGTCCTGAAGGTCTGTAAGGAAATGACAAGTATGCTTCGTGTACTCTGGAAGGCGGCACGTCAAGGTAGGCGCACGTATGCAATCAGGTCTCCTGTATAAAGCCGCATGCCATAGTTTGCTTGGATTAAGCTATTTAATCCAGGGGAAAACGTGCAATAAAACGGGGCGATGAGGCTCAAACATCCTGCTGCGCAGACGCAAGCCTTGCTGGTAGCGACGCGGCAAAGACACGCAAAGTTTAATTTTGAAATATAAAATGGGGTGAAATAGTACATGGACGATTTTTCGCGCATATGCCGATAAATGTTCACTCATATCAAAGATAATGTGCAAGGCACAAGCGTCAGCTGTAATGTATGTACAAATGGCAATTTGCGGGGAGTGCCCAAGTAGGCGTTGCATCCTTGATAACCACATCGTGCCGCAGCTACACTTTTTGTGCTCCAGACAATGCTGTTTGATGCTCTAACAGGATGATAGAGCTTTTCCTGGAAGAATTGCACGATATGTCATTAGCGTTGCTTGCGTCACTGCGTTTTGCTTGCCGGCATGATATTGGCTTGTATAAGCGCAGATGCTTACAGGAATTCAGCATGCCTTCGCATAGACTCATATGGCTCAACTTCTGTAAAATATGCGCGCGTTTCGCCAACCCACTATCTGTTCGCATTTTATGCAGACGCGAATAGCAGCGCGTCAGCATTATTGAGCATGGCGCGTTACCTTGCGTTGCTGGGGGAAGCAGAAATTTGGTCAACCGCTATAGAAATGGAGGACGGCGTCGATTTCTTCCTTCACAAATAGCAATGTTTTGAACTAAAATGCTCAAGGAAGGCATGCATAGCTTGAATGTGACAGAAGCGCTTGAATTAGTATCAAAACGGGGGAAAAGCGTGACAAAGTTTGCGCATCGATGGTTCCCTTGGCAAAGAGAGAAAGCTGCTGTGTTTGTATTCGTTAAGGCAATTGGCGCACAATAAAACGATACTAATTTGCTACAAGCGAATCAAAGCGCCCTGTGATGTGCCCTATATGCTCACGCTTTTTACAGACAGTGTCGGCAATTATCATTTGCGCCGCATCCCTGCGCTTTGCTATTGCCATGCTTTACGGCAGATAGTACGATGAGCTTATATGCCTGCGACGCCCTTGCGCTCTGCTCGTTGACATTTTGCGCTGGACTAGATGCGACCAACAATGCACTGCTGTGCGTCCGGGTCGACGATTGCCCCGATGCACGTATGGCTGTTGTTCTAGCAAGCTGTTTGGCTGTTTCTAATGACTTAGCATGGTTGGCGCGCAGCGCCGCTGCATTTTTCGCTGCGTCTTCGTGGTCCATGCCGCCGTGAAATGATTTTGAGAAAAGTGTGAGGGACAACAATAGCGCGTGAAGAGTCCGTGCGGTTGTCAAGTGGGCGTTGCTGTGTCGCATTAATGCGTAGACGGAGCAGGATGTACGGTCAATGCGCAACGCACCGAGACCCGCAAACGGCGGAAGCTGCTGCGCACGTTGCCCGAGTGGCTGTTGTTCCAGCAAGCTGTTTGGCTGATTCAAATGACTTAGCATGGCTGGCATGCAGCACCGCTGCGTTTGTGGCTGCGTGTGATTGATATTTTGGTGAATGGTTTTTGAGAAAAGTGTGAGGGACGGGCATAGCACGCACCCTGAAGCAATAACGTAGTTGAAATCCACCTGCTGCTGCTGCTCCGCATGCAGTGGCAATGTACCGAAACTCCGATTCTCTGTATCCTCATAATTACATAACGCACGTCACGCTGACACTCCAACTAGCTATTTGGCTGATTCTGATGACCTAGCATGGTTAGCGTGAAACGCCAATGCGTTTCAGTCTCTATTTTCGTGATTAATGCCATCGTGTAACGACTTTGCGGAAACTGGGGGGCATTCGTGTTTCGCATGAAGAATACCTGCGGTTGTCAGATGGGAGCTGCAGTGTCGCACTTGTGCGTAGACGAAGCAGGATGTACGATGCTTGCGCGACGCACAGAGACATATCAACGGCGGAAGCAGCTGCGCGCGATGCACGTATGGCTGTTGTTCTAGCACGCTGTTTGGCTGATTCTAATGACTTAGCATGGTTGGCGCGCAGCCCCGCTGCATTTCTCGTTGCGTCTTCGTGGTCCATGCCGCCGTGAAATTATTTTGAGAAAAGTGTGAGGGACAAAAATAGCGCGTGAAGAGTCCGTGCGGTTGTCAAGTGGGCGTTGCCGTGTTGCATAAATGCCTTGACGGAGCAGGATGTACGATCC
>NW_013652652.1:0-4124 GCF_000499385.1 Eimeria necatrix
GCTAGCTAGCCAACGGCAGCTAGCTAGCTGCAGCAGCTAGCTAGCTGCAGCGGCTAGCTAGCCAACGGCAGCTAGCTAGCTGCAGCAGCTAGCTAGCTGCAGCAGCTAGCTAGCCAACGGCAGCTAGCTAGCAGCTAGCTGCAAGCTGGGCTGCATTTGCTGCTAGAGAGGGAGGAGGCCGAATCGCTCTTTAGAAAAGGAGCACATTTAGACAGCAACAGATTCTGCGTGGATATAAGCCCCCTTAATGCTGCTGCTGCTGTGGTACGGTTCCTGCTGCTGCTGCTGCTGCTGCTGCTGCTGCTGCTGCTGCTGCTGCTGCTGCTTAGTTTGTAGGGACCTGCTTAAGGGCCAAAATAGGACATTTCGAAGGAAGCAGAAAGAGACCTCTGCATATTGTCGGGTGTACATACACTTGAATAGTAGTTGCACAAGCCCGTAGCAACAGCGGCGGCTACAGGGCAGCAGCAGCAGCAGCAGCAGCCGCTGCTGCTGCTGCTGCTGCTGCATTAGAATCAGCTGCTGCTGTTGCTGCTGCTGCTGCTGCTCGCGTGCCGGCACGCTGGTACCTAAAATCGCTTGCTTGTGGTTTGCTTGCTGCTTCTTTCTCTGTTGAAGTAGACAGCTTTTCGGTTTGCTAGGGTTTAGGGTTTGCACAGGGTTTAGGGTTTAGTAGGGTTTAGGGTTTAGTTTAGGGTTAAGGGTTTAGGGTTTAGGTAAGGATTAACGGATAGAGCTAGACTTTCCGGTTTCGTTTCAGTGAGTTTGTTTTATTGAACATTTAGGTGTATGTACAGCTCCGCTGGGCTGTATGTGCAGCTGTTGGAGTGTACGTACACCTCAGTTCCCCGAGCGCCGGGATGGAATTAAACATTTTGTTTTTTAAATTCATATTAAATTAAAAAACAAAACTAAAAAGAAGGAAAAATAAAGATTTGGAGGCATGTAAATCACTTGTTCAGATCGCGAAGCTGCGAAGCTGAGGTGTATGTACACCGTGGGAGCCACCGCACCTCGAGCTCGCTCGTTCTCCGGCACATTTAAATAAATCATTTTAATTTAAATTTTAATTTAAAATATTCAAATTATAAAACTTGTTAAGTCCTTAGCTGCCAGGGATGCTGCAGCAAAAGAGTTCACTTCTGGGGGGCCCCCTGGAGTGGGGCCTCCAAAGGGTACTGGGGGGGCCCCCTAGGGGCCCCCAAAGAGGGGCCTCAGTGAGACGGGGCCCTCTTAACCCGTTTTCTCTTTTGCCCAAGTGCTCTGGGCTCCAAAACCTAAACCCTAAACCCTAAACCCTAAACCCTAGCTAAATGCCACAGAGCACAGGGAACCCTTCATGCAGCTCCTTAAAAACCCTGCTGCTAAACCCTCGGCCTCTGCTGCTGCTTGAGGGCTGAATTTGCAATCTTTTCGTCCCAAAGTCAAGCCCTAAACCCTAAACCCTAAACCCTAAACCCTAAACCCTGAGGAATTCGTGTTTCGAAGATGATCTGGCGCTCCCACGCCACGCAAGCGCCCAAACCCTAAACCCTAAACCCTAAACCCTCATTTTAACCCCTCCTTCCTAGGCCCTGCTTGGCTGCCCGTGCGGGGCCTCTGAGGGGGCTTCTCTGCTGCCACAGCAGCAGCAGCAGCAGCAGCAGCAGCAACAGCAGCAGCAGCAGCAGCAGCAGGAGCGGGATGTTTGCTGCTGCTGCGAGCTGGTGGCGGAGCCTTCCCCTGGAAAGGCGGTTGTTTGCAGCAGCAGCAGCAGCAGCAGCAGGCGCGGGTCCCGTGCTGCTGCTGCAGCGGCGGCAGCAGCAAGCTGCAGCAAAGAGCTGTACGTACACCCGAAACGTCCAAGACCTGGTGTATATGGACTTCGCAATCGGCAGCAAATATGTGGGGCGCGTGCTGCTGGGTCTGTACACTGCAGCAGCCCCTTTGACAGCAGAAAACTTCATTCAACTTTGCGAGGGTTTCAAACTCAAAGACAAAGTCCTCGGCTACAGAAACACCCAGGCAAACCCTAAACCCTAAACCCTAAACCCTAAACCCTAAACCCTACACTGGGAGGCGCCGGGAAGGGGGCGAAGCGCGAAAGTTTCGCAGCAGGAAGCCCAGCGGTCGTGCTGCTGCTGCTGCTGCTGCTGCTGCTACTGCTGCTGCTGCTGCTGCTGCTGCTGCTGCTGCAGGTGCACAAGGTGCAGCAGGGCGTGGGGCTGCTGGCAGGAGATGTCTTGACGGGCTGTGGCGGGGAGGGACTTTCGATTTACGGCAAGAAGTAAACCCTAAACCCTAAACCCTAAACCCTAAACCCTAAACCCTAAGCGCTAAGCCGTAAACTTCAAGCACTGGATACGAATCGCCCCTAGCTGCTGCTGCTGCTGCTGCTTCTGCTGCACTTCCAACCGCCGCAGCAGCAGCAGCTCCACACAGCGCAGTTATAGAGATAATCATCCCTGGAAGCAGCAGCAGCAGCAGCAGCAGCAGCAGCAGCAGCAGCAGCAGCAGCAGCAGCAACTGCAGAATCAGCCGCAGCGAGACAGCCGCTGCAGCAGCAGGATTTGAACAAATTCAAACACTAAAATGGATTAAAATTAATTGGAACAAATTAATTGGAATAAACAAATTCAAAAAGACAAAAGTGTAAAAAGAAATAAATGAAATGAAAATAAATAAAACGGCGAAGCAAAGAAGTTTGCAAAAGCTCTCTGAAGTCCGAAAAGTTGCAGAAATAATCAAAATAAGAAAAAGAAAAAAGATTTAATTTGAAATTTAATCAAAATGAGAAAAAAGAAATAGAAGGAACTAATTTGAAACTTGATCAAAAGAAAAAAAGAATTAAAAGAATTAATTTGAAACTTAATCAATAGAAAAACGAAATAAAAAATTAAAAGAATTAATTTGAAGTTAAATAAAAGAAAGAAAAATATAATTAAAGGAATAAATTTGAAATTGAATTTTGGAAAACTTGAAAATCAGAAAAGTGGAAAAGTTGAACAAAAAGGAGGCGGCGAAAGAGGAGCTTTCGAAGCGGGAAATTCGAATTGATTTTTGAATTAAATAAATTATAAATGATTTTCAATTAATTAAATAAATTTAAATTAATCAAAACGAATTAATTTGGGATTAAATTGAGGAAAAAGTGGACTTTTTTGCAGATTTCGCGACGAAAACTGCAGCAAAAGAGGAGCACTGGGAGCGGGAAAATGGAACTAATATTTGGATTAAATTAATTCTAAATGAATTTAAAATGAATAAATTACTTTTATTTAATTAAATTGGATTAATTGGGGATTAATTCGAGGAGTAAATGGACACTTTTGCAGGTTTTGCGACGAAAACTTGTGCGGCAAAAGAGAACCATTAAGGGCGGGAAATTCGAATTAGTATTTGGATTAAATTAATTCTAAATGAATTTAAAATAAGCAAATTACTTTTAATTAATTAAATTGAATTAACTGGGGATTAATTCGAGGAAAAAATTGGCACTTTTTCAGGTTTCGCTACGAAAACTTAACCATTGGTAGCAGGAAACTCGAATTAATATTTGGATTAAATTAATTCTAAATGAATTTAAAATGAATAAATTACTTTTATTAATTAAATTGAATTAATTGGGGATTAATTCGAGGAAAAATGGACTTTTTTGCAGGTTTCGCGACGAAAACTTCAACATGGAATTCATTCAAGACGGCGATCTTGCAATGGTTTCCCGCGGGCCCCACAGCAACAGCAGCACTTTTTTGATTACTTTTTGTCCGCTGCCGATTCTCAACAAGCAGCACGTCGTCATAGGCACTGTGCTCAAGGGCATGCGCGTCATCCGCAGGGTCTGCTGCTGCTGCTGCTGCTGCTGCTGCTGCTGCTGCTGTGGCTGTGGCTGTGGCTGTGCCTGTGCCTGTGGCTCCTGCTGCTGCTGCTGCTGTGGCTGTGGCTGTGCCTGTGGCTCCTGCTGCTGCTGTGGCTGTGGCTGTGCCTGTGGCTCCTGCTGCTGCTGTGGCTGTGGCTGTGCCTGCGGCTCCTGCTGCTGCTGCTGCTGTGGCTGTGGCTGTGCCTGTGGCTCCTGCTGCTGCTGCTGCTGTGGCTGTGGCTGTGCCTGTGGCTCCTGCTGCTGCTGCTGCTGCTGCTGTGGCTGT
>NW_013652653.1:0-4271 GCF_000499385.1 Eimeria necatrix
TTGTTGCAGCAGTCGTTGTGTGAGTGCTGACCCGCTTCCGCAGGTGTCTGTGCAGATTCCCTCTTGCCTGATTTTTGATGGCTGTTTTTTGCGTCAGCCCGGTTTGCATTCTGGCAAATCACTTTATGAGCGTTACGACGATGCCGAGGATGCTGCTGGATGCGCGTTTGTGAGTATGCATGCACCAAGTAGGCACTTTCAGCGTAGAGGTGGAAGCAAGCAGTGGCCTGAGGTGTTGATACACGAAGTCCTGCAGACGTTTTGGCTATGACGAGTTCAGCATTGCTGCACCGCTTGTGCTTGTTGTGTTTGTTGTAGTCTCGTCAATCAGCGTTGTTCAACAGGCCTAGGATATTAGTTGGTGTGCTTCAAGAATTTCCATCGTATTTGGCGGCGGTGATTGGCTTCTTTGCCTGTTTCGAGTTCTCAGATGCATTTGTGTTTTTAGAGAGAATGCGCTATGTAGATAAAGCTACCTAAGCATTGAAGATGTTCGCAGATGCTCTGTGGAACTGGTGGCGTTGTAAATTAATTCACTGTTGGAATGTTCCTCACAAAATAATGTTGAGGCCAACGCTCTAGGGATTACTCTTTTGTTTTGTGCTTTGGTGTTTGTTTTGCCTTCAGACCCAATGCTGTGTCAAGTTCTGACTCATATTTCTGCTGGAGAATGTTTACCGGCATTTCAGGAAGGTTTTTGCATGAACGGTGTAAGAACTTGCATGCGGACTTGAAAAAGAGAAACCATCGGCGGCCCAATCACTCGCAGGCATACGAAAACCGCGTTGCAGCATGGGTTTCCTTGCTTACACTCATGAGTCTTTTTGTGCCTGCCGGCGTGGCTGTATTGGCAATGTGTGCATGGCAGCATAATATTGTGCGCCGGCTCACTGCAGGAGATTCCTTGAGCCATCGAAAGGCTGGAATGGACATGACACGCTGTGTTGAGGACCAACATCACTGGCGAAACAGACACGTTTTCTCCGGACCGCAGTCATCAGCTATGGTAGCTCGCGGCTTGCTCCGTTGTCCCTGCTGACGTTTTGAAATTCTGCCGTACCACTGATTGGCTTCTTTTGATCGACTTCGTGAGCCAATATGCAGGCGACAGCTGTTGCTTGCTTACGGTGCTCAAAGCTCTAGTGTGACACTCGAATACAGCAAGTACGCTGAATTGTGGAAGTGTACCTTGACTGGCGGCTCTTCGCTGTTGCCATCTTGTGCTTTATGCCTCTGTAGTATTGAAAGAAGAAGCATAATAAGGCTTCAGCTAATGATTGCACAAGAAAATTGCACATAAGCTGCGCTTTAATCTCTTCGTGGTGCTTGCAGCCCTTTATTTGTGGCTTGTTAGATTACTTGCCTTATGTTGATTGATTCGGTCCTCAGTTGGCCACAAGCGCCTCTTACGCAATTGATGCTAAGTTCTATACTACTGCACGCTCTTTGCCTGTGAGCAT
This sequence comes from Eimeria necatrix, assembly GCF_000499385.1. Lineage (NCBI taxonomy): Eukaryota > Apicomplexa > Conoidasida > Eucoccidiorida > Eimeriidae > Eimeria > Eimeria necatrix. Next base: position 1,461 of record NW_013652653.1, read on the forward strand.
GCCGTATTATCCGGCACATTTCTGTCGATTGGATGAATGTTCGCAACTAGCGAGACTGCTAATATTTTGAAAAGAAACGTTCATCGGGTTTGCAGGAGGACCGTTGTTGAGCACACTACTGCTTTCCTGTGTGAATGAACAACAGTGGCGTTGCTCTTTTCGCATGCAAGCATTTGCTTGTGCAGGGTTAAAATGAACTTTGCAGACGAATGAAATGGGCAAATAAGGAGTACTTGGTATGCGCAAAGCACGTCCCTGCGTTAGTAAATGAATGTCATGACTTTCTGGTGAAGAAAATGAATGCAGTACGCGGGAGGTGACTGCGAACACCAGATACTGCAAGTTACTACTCGTAGCAGCAGTGCGAATGGGACGTCGCTGAAGTGTAAAGCATTAGGCCACCTATACTTTGTAGGTTTTGTGTGGCCTGGGTGTGATTGGCGCAGGCCTTGTACGTTGCAGAGAGCATATCTGTGTGATCGGTCACCTGCACGTTTGGAGCTTCATGTTGTTGGTTACTTTCTGCCACAAGCTGCCTTTGCGGAATTCGCAGGAGTTGGGTCAATTCGTGCGTCATTGTATCTTAGCATGAACGGCGTGTTGAAAGGAGTTGGTGCTGCGGGAGAATCTACATGGGCCGTTTGAGTGATATTACATAGCCATGCTGTAAATGCTGTGCAGCGAGCTTGGCACTGAATGGAGCAAACAAAGCCAATGGGTGGGACAAGTGCAGTTGGCGTGGTTGGTTGGTGAGTCTCGAAAAAAGTTGCGGTTTGCGTGTACTTCCTTAGGGCATGCGCGCAGGTGCCGCAAAGGTATGAAGCAGGAAAACGCGTATCTTCGCTAAAGTTGGCCAGTTTGGTTTGTTCTGGCATGAGTGTGTCTTTCAGTAGAAAAGGCTTCTTTTCAGGGGTTTGCTGTCGTCCGTGGAGAGTCCGCCTGGCGGTGCTAAGGTGGGAGGAGCTTGGCTGAGTTGACGGTTATTGTCGGCATTGCGTAAGAACACTGACGAAATGAATGCGAGAAGTTGGGCTGTCGGTGAATCTCCATCGGTAGCTCGGTGGCCTGTATTGGCTAAAACGAAGAAGCGTTAGCGACTTAGAATGCCATCACGTGCCGGGGGCGATTGTATGCCTTTTTGAAATGAATAAACCTACTAGATTCACTCTCAGGTAATGATGTGTCGAATACGAAATATCGGACTGGTTTGCAGCAATACATGCACGGGTGTTTCTTTTGCGTGAGTCTAACGTACGCTCTGAATCAAACTGACCAGTGCGAATCAGCAGAGAGTGAGCGCCACGTGGTTCAGGATGGAAGCTTTGAGGAGAAAACCATTGTAGGGTCTCGAGCTGCGGAAGTGATGCACTGCAAACGTGATCGCAGAGTAGACCTAAAAGCCAAACGGGAAGCCGTGCGGGCCAAAAGCAATTGCAAACCATCAGGGACACAACCTTATTCTGCTATGGGCTCTCGCCGATCTCAGAATGCCTTGGTTCACGCAAAGTGTTTTGTTCACTCAAAACAAATTATAATTGAACCCTTGCCAAACAAACAAAAGTGCTGATTCAAGTATTTGATTTGTGGGTCGCATCAGAAGGATTACTGTCTGGTCTACTTGTTGGAGACACTACAAGTGAAGGCCCCACACAGCATTTTGATCTTTTGATGGCGTAAGCTGTCAAGCCTCAATCCAGACGTGAGTTTTAGATGTTTCCGACAAGCCTGTATCACAAAAGCGCCTGCAACATATTCACTTCAGCCTGCTGCAGCAGCGGCAGCGGGAGCGCCGATATAGCCATGGGCGACAGAGCAATAGCCAGTCCTCGTGAAGCTTCGCGCTTTAAGCATTTACTTGATCGCATTGAAGTGCAGCTTTTCATCTATTTGGAATTCTTTTGCCTTTTTTGCTACATTCGTCAGCAAGGGATGCAGCGAGACTGCTGCTGCTTTAACCGCCGGGGAGATAACAGACGCACTACTCCCCTGCATCCACTGGAGAATCACGGCGCTTTCCCGAAGGACATATGTGCTACCAGGAGGCGCAAACCGAGTAATTTTTGGAACTGATAGCATGTGCGTCCCCTGCGTGTAATGATGATCGAAAGATAGGACAGAGTGAAATTTTCCTTGCAGACACAGACACACATTCTCTGCACAGAATCCAGGAGGCGCAAAACATAAAACACCCTTTTGCTGTAGCGACACCTCAATCGTGAGGGCCTAAAAACTTCCTGAAAGTACGGAAAAACGTTCGCACAGATCATCAACATCACAGCTTCCCGAATGCAGTGACCTGCATTCATTTTTTCGCAAGTCGCTCAACACACGATAAGCAGCACCACCCTGCGGCAAGCTGCGACATAGTCTTTGGCTGTGAAATTCAGGTATATTCTATTCTCTGGTGATTCGAAAAACTGGCCAACGGACCCGCACCACTCCACATGGTAGCTAGTGCATCGGCTTATAGAATTCATGCCGGCGGCTTCCGTATTCGGATCTGTTGAAGAGCCTATCACAGAGTAGCTTTTGGAACTGACAGCGTGTGCGTCCCCTGCGTGTACTGATGGTCGAGAGATAGGACAGAGTGAACTTTATCTTGCAGACTTCTCCAGAGTCTGCAACTGTGAGGACTGCCTCTTTCACGCCAGTAAGGCACGTACTGCTTCTCGTCAGCGCGTGCAAGTGTTTGTGGAATGCGAATCAATGCAAGGAAAACTTGCTGCACAACATGCCCCGTAACATACAAGCATGCTGGATGTGATATGCGGTGCTCTGCCATGCCCTTCAAACGGTAAGGTCCGCCGAGCC
>NW_013652654.1:0-4073 GCF_000499385.1 Eimeria necatrix
AAGGCCAAATTCGCCACTACACAGAGCAGCGCGCTCTTGATTAGCGAATAGCTCTATTAGTTCAGTAAGTCCAAAATGTGCCTGCCGATATATTGCGATTACCGATAACTAGTACATGAACAAAGAGTGGAGTAGAACAGGAGGATCTGCCGTGTACTTGGTCCATGATACAAGACGAGTCATGTATAAGAAATTGTAATACGACGCTGAGCCCTGTCACAAATCTCGCAGATTTTAAGCAGAGCTATTGACACGCAGAACCAAACCATAATGTGAATGAAAGCAAAACAGAATCGATAGTGAATAGCAGGCCATCGCCCAACAAAAACTACACCAGCGAAAATCTCCAAATGCTTGTTTCTGCGTGTTGTAGAGAAGCGATCACGAGTTAAGCCGATTACCCCTCAAAAGGACCTGGCATATAAAGCCGTGGATATTCATATATCTTGAAAGGACACAACTCCCACATAATGCGAATGGGTCAAAACTTATAACACCCTGATGCCCTGAAGGGCGATATTTCCCTACGCAGCGGAGTCCTCCTGCTTTACTCACTTCGCTACGGACCACGGTAATTGCCGAAGCTGAGTTGCCACTACAACGCATTTCAAACCTGCCAAGAGACGTTGACAGGCCAAGAAGCAGCTGAGGCGACAACAGTGTGGCACCCATTTTGCAGGGCACTAACGCAAATAAGGCCTTCCGCGGGGCAGACGTACGGGCTGCACGAGAAATAGATATCCTATGCTAAGCGTCGCTAGACTTTTCGCAACTGCACAACGGCTGGCTTTTGCAGACCCCTGAACATGGCATGTTGCAATGCGACCAGTAGTGGAGCGTCGACCGCCGCCTGGGCGTGGCAGGGGGAGTTTTCAAGCGCACTGAGAATATTCCAAAAACTGCAGTTGGCATTGCCGAACATTGAGGGTTCTCAAGAGAGGCTGCTTTAGTCGCAGCTCGCAGATACTTCCCAGGAGAGCCTGTCATCGTTCCACGACGTGTGTGATATTTCCAGTGCCGCAGCAACACGCGCTGCACAAAGACCAAAAGCGCCGCTCCGCAGAACAGCGAGTCGGTGGGCAGCGAATAGTTTCCTCTGTTCAGTACGCTCAAAAGTGCTTATCGACGTGTTGCGATCCCCGATAAATGCTACATGAACACAGAGATGCGTAGAATACGGGGATCTACGGTGTGCGTGTTCGCGTTATACTCTGCTCAACACTTACCCTTCCGCCTCATGCCACGGACACGGGACGGTGCGCAGCGCGTCAAAAGCAGCCACCTGATGCGATAGCTCCGCATTCGCGTTCTTAACCATCATTGTCCTTGCTCCCTTTCGCGTATGCGCAGTGAGCGGCAGGCCACCATCTTAGGCAAACTTCCCCAGCAAAAATGCCCGCGTCCGTGCCTAGACTGACGCTTACAAGTAATGCTGCTAGGGATACGGAACCCATTCTGACGTTTGAGGCCAAGAATATTCACAGGTATCGAAACAAAATGCTCGCGCAATGCGAATGGATCAACAGCGGCAACAGCCTAATGTCGTGAAGGCCGCTATTTCCCTACGCAGCGCAGCCCTCCTCCTTCACTCATCTCGCTACAGACCACTGCTTAGCGGCACCTTTTGAAGCTACGTTGCGAGCACAATGCATTAGTGCGGACGATTCTCTGCAAGGGTTCAGTGCTTGGTCGACTCCGTCGTTGTCGCACGGTAGGTGAACCAACCCCTTGGTTGCCCTCAATGCGGTAGGCGCCCCGTCTGAGTGCTAGACGTGCTCTTTTTCCGTACTGTACGCTTGTGAGAGACCGGAGAAACGAAGCGCTCAACGCCTGGCTTCCGCAGACTTGTGAACACTGCCTGCTACAACAAAGCCAGCAGCACAGCGTCCACCGCCGCCTGCCGGCGGAAGGGTGACACTTGAAGTGCATTGGGAATGTTCTAGTAGTTCCAACCAGCATTGCTGAACAGTGACGGCTCCAGAGAGCAGCTGATCTAGTCGCAGCTCGCAGATACTTCCCAGGAGAGCCTGTCATCGTTCCACGACGTGTGTGATATTTCCAGTGCCGCAGCAGCAGAACCGCTCAACGCTTGGCTTCCGCAGACTTGTGAACACTGCCTGCTACAACAAAGCCAGCAGCACAGCGTCCACCGCCGCCTGCCAGCGGCAGGGTGACATTTCAAGTGCATTCTGAATGTTCTAGTAGTTGCAACCAGCATTGCTGAACAGTGACGGCTCTCGAGAGCAGCTGATCTAGTCGCATCTCGCAGATACTTCCCAGGAAAGCCTGTCATCGTTCCACGACGTGTGTGATATTTCCAGTGCCGCAGCAGCACGCGCCGCACAAAGACCAAAAGCGGCACTCCGCACAACAGCGAGATGGTGAGCCTCGTCTGTTGAGTACGCTTAAAATATGCTTGTCCATATGTTGTGGTCACCGATAGGCACTGCAAGCGCGAAGAGGTGAGTAGAAAACGGCGGCCTGCCTTGTATTTGTTGTGCAATGTGAGTCGTGTGCGAAGGAGTACAGCAACACGCTGAGACCTGTGACGCAGCGTGCAGTTTTTCTGTTGCCGGGCAACGCTGCCTACCGCCAAACCCAAAAAAATGAGTAAAGAAACGAAACAGATAGGACAGTTAATGACAGGCTGCCACGTTTTATCGCCTTCACCAGAAAAGATCCCGAAATACGATTTTAGGGAAACCCTCACAAGTGAAGTTGACTAGCTTTTGACAGGCGCGACAAACGTTTGAAGCTGTTAATATTATTCTATCTAGAAATGAAATACTGCGAATCGACCAACAGCCACAACAGCCTAATGCCGTGAAGGGCGCTACTTCCCTACGCAGTGAAGTCCATCTTTTTCACTCATCTCACTACAAGCCACTGCCTAGTGGCAATTGTCGAAGCCGATTTTCCAGCACAACGCATTTCACACCTGCAAATAGACGCGCCCGAGTCATGAAGCTAGTGAGGCAACAACAAAGGGGCACCCATTTTGGAGTGCACAAAGGCAAATAACGCTTTGCGCGGGGCAGACGTACGAGCTGGACGAGGAAAAAACATCGCCCCGCCATGCGTCGATGAGCTCCTTGCAACTGCACAACGGTTGGTTTCTGCAGTTTGCTGAACATGTTGACCTAAAAGCAATCCAGCAACAGGGCATTGGCTGCCGCCTGCGGGCTGCTGGGTGGTGTTTCGTCATGTAACGGTTTGTGCGGTGTTAGTTAGGAGGAAGCAGTCTGTTCGTACTTGAGCGCTCAAGGATTTGCGGATAGTGTAGACTGAATTCCTATAGGTTATGTCAGTATCGCGAACAAGTACGGGGGGACGTTACGTGACGATGTTTTGCTCAAACGTCGCTACTAGAGTTTCTGGTAAAAGTCCGAATAATGAGTATAATTCATTTTGATTTACTCAAAAACAATGAATACAATTCCTTACTCGCGCTGTTAAGTTGGACGTGCGGACCACGACTAACGTAACATTTCTGCTGGCCCACACAGCAGGACTCCACATCGCCTACGACACGCTACCAACACACTCAGCAACTAATACAAAAGAACGCGTGACGCTCACTGTTGTGATGCGAGCATGTCAATAACTTCTTGCATGGCGTACGATTAGAGGTTGCGTGAAAAAGCAATGGCACATCCAGAGTCGCTTCGTCGTTCGCAATAACACAGTGGCCAGCTTCTGCACACTGGAGATGACTATCTAGCATCTGGCTTCTGCACACTGGAGATGACTTTCTAAAATCAAATCAGAAGGAGAGGTGACTGGGTCGTGCTGGTTGCGGGGCTGTGAAGCCAGTGCATCAAAAATATCTTGGTAGCCTCAAGCGCGACCGCCGCTATTTCATTTCTTTCAGGGTAGGCTTTTCCTTTGTATATAGCAGCAAAGCCACAGGAGAGCATTCCATCAACTTCAAACTCACGTCATATTTTTAGTAACGCAATAAAGTGAAAATTAACAAAACTTGCATACAGTGCGAAACTATCTAGGCTGCCTCCCTGCCAATAACCGCATGCCTACGTACATCATAACGCGAACAGCTATACACATCTTCCATT
>NW_013652655.1:0-3892 GCF_000499385.1 Eimeria necatrix
GCAGCAGCAGCAGCAGCAGCAGCAGCAGCAGCAGCAGCAGCAGCAGCAGCAGCAGCAGCAGCAGCAGCAGCAGCAGCAGCAGCACTTGCCTTGATGTCTTCTTCATCTCCTTCTTCTATGAATTCTCCCAATTCATTCAAAACTTTACTTTTAATTAAAAAGCAGCACAACAGACTTCCAGGGGCTGGAAGCGGGGTTGTGGGGCCTGCAACACAAACCCTAAACCCTAAACCCTAAACCCTAAACCCTAAACCCTGGATCAGATGACACTTACACTACAAGCCGCTTGCCCGCCTGCCCGCTTACTTCAGTGTTTGCTGCTGCTTTAGCGGCTGCTGTTGCTGCTGCTGCTGCTAAAACGTCCTGCTGCTGCTGCTGCAACTTCCTGCTGCTGCTGCAACTTCTTGCTGCTGCTGCTAAAACTTCCTGCTGCTGCTGCTGCTACAACTCGCTGCTGCTGCTCCTACAACTTCCTGCTGCTGCTGCTGCTGCAACTTCCTGCTGCTGCTGCTGCTGCTGCTGCTGCTGCTGCTGCTTACTGCATCTGTAGACAGAGTCCCCGAGGATTTCATTTATAATTTCTGTTATTTTCGCCTTTTGACTTGTCGTGCAGTGCATTTCCAAAGAAAGGATTATCGGCAGCTTCGACCGCTGCAGCAGCAGCAGCAGCAGCAGCAGCAGCAGCAGCAGCAGCAGCAGCAGCTTCTCTCCTCACTTCTCTCAATCAAGAAGCAAACAAACAAACACCCCACACATTCTGCTGCCCCTTCACACCAAACAGCCTGTGGGGCCCCACACTCAGCTTGTGGGGCCCCACACTTAACTTGGGGGGCCCCCCAGTACCCTTAGGGGCCCCCCAGTACCCTTGGGGGCCCCCCAGTACCCTTAGGGGCCCCCCAGTACCCTTGGGGGCCCCCCACTACCCTTAGGGGCCCCCCACTACCCTTGGGGGCCCCCCAGTACCCTTGGGGGCCCCCCAGTACCCTTGGGGGCCCCCCAGTACCCTTGGGGGCCCCCAGTACCCTGTGAGGCCCTGTAGGGGCCCCAGTCCCCCCGGGGGCCTCAAATTCCCAAATTAAGACTAAAAAGTGCCCGAAATTCCCCATTTTTTGCAGACTTTAATAACCCTTTTTAAATACTTTTAAATTGCTTTTAAAATGCCATTAAATGGTCTAAAAAGCATCAAAAATTGCATTAAAACGCCTGAAATCCGCAGTCTTTGCAGGCCCTGATGACTGAAATGCCCCAAAAAGCCACAACTAAGTGGCCTAAACCCCCCAAATAAAGGCCAAAAAGCAGCCAAACTTTCCGGTTTTTTGAGACTCCACTAGTCCTTTCTAAATGCTTTCAATCTGCCTTTAAAAGCGCCTTCAAAAGCTCCGAAAAGCAGCAAAAACGGCAACGAAATACCTGAAATCCGTAGTCTTTGCAGGCCCTGATGACGTCTCTGAAGGGAATGCGCGTGGAGAGCTGGTAGCCGCCCAGCCCGTGGAACAGCACCGGCTCGCCTTCGGGGCCGTTCCAGCAGTCGAGTTCGACGCAGCGGCAGCCCGACAGCAGCAAGTCGATGTACTGGCCCACTGCGCTCCGCCCCACCACCTGCAGCAGCAGCAGCAGCAGCAGCAGCAGCAGCAGCAGCAGCAGCAGCAGTGGACGCTGGCGCAGAAAAAACGGCCCAAAAAGACCCTAAATTCGCACAGAAACGCCGTTTTCAGTCCTGCAGCAGCAGCAGCAGCAGCAGCGCAGCAGCAGCACAGCAGCAGCGCAGCAGCAGCAGGAGCAGCACAGCAGCAGCAGCACAGCAGCAGCAGCAGCAGCACAGCAGCAGCAGCAGCAGCACAGCAGCAGCAGAAGCAGCACAGCAGCAGCAGCGCAGGAGCAGCAGCAGCAGCGCAGCAACAGCAGCATCAGCTGCCGCAGCAGCAGCGCAGCACCAGCAGCAGCAGCAGCGCAGCAGCAGCAGCAGCAGCGCAGCAGCAGCAGCAGCAGCAGACCTGGTCGCCGCAGAGGTAAGTGTTGTGGGAAGAGTTGATCCAGTAGTCCGAAAGAGGATAAGAAAGCGGCTGATGGACTTTTTGTCTTTTTACACTCATGAGGTGATTGGCAGCAGAACACAGCAGCGCGTTAAACCCCAGCAGCGTCAGACACACCCCCAAACCCTGCGCCACAAACCCTAAACCCTAAACCCTAAACCCTAAACCCTAAACCCTAAACCCTAAACCCTAGACCCTAGGCTTCATGATGGGGCATGGCTTTAGACTCTGGACAGCGCCGCAAAGAAAGCAAAACAAAACAGGTCCACGCAGATACGACACACACAAAAGCCCCAAACCCTAAACCCTAAACCCTAAACCCTAAACCCTAAACCCTAGAGACCTGTCTGGTTTGTTTGTAGGAGTCATTTGCATTTCTGAAAAACTCCAGTTCTTCTTCCAACGCCTCGGGTGTATCGACACCCTGCACCTCCTTCAGAAAACGAACGTACCCTAAACGTACAGCAGCAGCAGCAGCAGCAGCAGCAGCAGCAGTTGATGCAGCAGCAGCAGTTGCTGCAGCAGCAGCAGTTGCTGTAGCAGCAGCAGTTGCTGTAGCAGCAGCAGGAGCAGCAGCAGCCGCAGCAGCAGCTACAGCAGTAGCAGTAGCTGCAGCACCACCAGCAGCAACGCGGTAGCAGTAGTAGTAATAGCAGCAGCAGCAGAAGCAGAATCAGCAGCAGCAAAAGCTGCAGCAGCAGCAGCAGCAGCAGCAGCAGCAGCAGCAGCAGCACCTTCTTCAGAAATGAAGGATTCGTTGGGGACTTTGAAGAGGTCAAAGTACAGCTGCACATCTGGCTGCACCAGCAGCTCGCGCATCATCTGCAGCAACACACAAACCCTAAACCCTAAACCCTAAACCCTAAACCCTAAACCCTAAACCCTAAACACTAAAACGGCTTCTCAAGAAGCATCTCCAGCTGCCAGTCTACCAGATATCTCCCACTAGCTGGACTCGAGGTGAACCTGCTAACTGCCAGCTAGCTACCTAGCTAGCTAGCTAGCTAGCTAGCTAGCTAGCTAGCTAGCTAGTTGGCTAGCTAGCTAGCTACCTGTTTGAATTGCTGGAAGTCAAGAGTGGTAGATGGGCCGCTAGCTAGCTAGCTAGCTAGCTAGCGGCCCATCTACCACCTAGCCAGCGAGCTAGCTACTCAGCTAGCTCGCTAGCTATCTGGCAGGTAGCTAGATAGCTAGCTGGCTAGTTAGCTAGCTACCTGTTTGAAATGGTGGAAATCGACGGCTTGTGAACTAGCTAGCTTTCTAGCTAGCTAGCTAGCTAGCTAAACACGAACCACCCACCTGGCTAGCTGGCTAGCTAGCTAGCTAGCTAGCTAGCTAGCTAGCTAAACACGAACCACCCACCTGGCTAGCTGGCTAGCTAGCTAGCTAGCTAGCTAGCTAAACATATACCACCCATCTGGCTAGCTGGCTAGCTAGCTAAACATATAGCGCCGATCTGGCTAGCTAGCTAGCTGGCTAGCTGGCTAGCTGGCTAGCTAGCTAGCTAGCTAAACATATAGCACCGATATGGCTAGCTAGCTAGCTAGCTAGCTAGCTAAACATATAGCACCGATATGGCTAGCTAGCTAGCCGGCTAGCTAGCTGGCTAGCTAGCTAGCTACCTGTTTGAACTGGTGGAAGTCGAGGGTTTGGAGTTGGTGGTGATCTGCAGCTTTGAAGAACTCCGGAAATTCGAAAGAAAAACTTTTTTGAGTCATTTGCTGCAACTGGCGGGGCAAAGACCCGCAGGAGAAACGGCCTGAGAAGTAAATAATAATAAATAAATAAATAAATAAATAAATAAATAAATAAATAAATAAATAAATAAATAAATAAATAAATAAATAAATAAATAAATA
>NW_013652656.1:0-4023 GCF_000499385.1 Eimeria necatrix
GGAACGCACTGCGCAAATTTCTCTTCGGTGCATGGGCACGTTAGGGCTAGAGTAATGCATACTTGCTGAGCCACACGCAACTCACAGAAGCGAAGTTTCTGTCAACACAAATACTAGCAACAGCACTGAAAGAAAACATTCTCACGTCTTCCAGGAATGGCATGCATTTCGCATCAAGCCTTCCTGACAAGGTCTTCCAGCTCGCAGACAACCACAGCGAACTCACAAAATTCGAATCTCGTCAAGCGCTTTGAAACTGGCATTTGCAGAAGAGCGATCGTGAAGCCTAGGGCCTCGAGCGAGCGTGAAGCCTAGGGCGGTGTCGGTTGTCTTTGAGGCCGGTGGCAGTTTTCCTTCACAATCCGTGAAAGATTCGCGTGGGTGACGCAAAAGCCGTGCAGTCAAGCAACGCTTTTTGAAGGCGTACCTTTTCGTGTAGATTTATTTTTTACTGTGTCTTGTAGTTTCAAACGACCTAAAGAAAAGGAGTAGCACCAGGGGAAATTCAGGCTGTGCCCTTGTTGAGTAACTGCACGGGCTAAGTGTGCAACAGACAGGGAACGATTCATTGTTGTGAACTTGATGCAGCCATTGTGGCGCCTTCTGATGGCAGCATGTTTGCACGCGTGGTAATGCGGGCCAGCGTGCAAGGTCTCACAATGCACTGACGTACGTGGCATTATGCCGGCGTTTATTTCGCGTGGTATATTTGCAGAGTCGCAGAGCTCTCCCCGTGGTTCATTATTTCAAGAAACTCACCTAGGCCGAAGGCACAATTGCATTCGGCACCAACAAATCGAAAACTTCAGGAAGCCGTGAGCTACAGTAGTATGTGATACAGGTGCTGCGCTCATACTGATACCTGATCAAAAATAATGCAAAGGAATATTAAGGAAGAAACAAGGTTGGGAGTAGCAGTGCCGGGGCTAGAATGAAAAGATGTGAGTCCGTCAGTTTCCCTGGGCTAGCACTTTGAATCCTTTTCGCTGGGCGTGTGAAAATTTTTACCTTGATTTTACGCCTTTCCAATTACTGAGCATTACTAAATTTGCATTGACATTACCAAGCGCCTCCTTGATACGCCACAGTTTGATATTATGTTCGTGGGCTTCGGCTATCTTACCATTTCCCTGCTTTAGTCTTTGCACGGAGCCACGATGTTCCAAAGGTCTGCATGAAGCAGAAAATCAGACGCTTCGACGTGCATTGATATTCCAGTGTCTTGCGCCATGGTTTAATATTGTGATACGTGGAAAAATATTTTGAAGCAAGCCCTTTGGCAGGCTGCTGACTGCGGCCTGTAAAAGTCTCTGCAAGCAAAGCATGGAAACCATTCAGATATTTACTGGCGGTACATCGGCAACAGACGTGGCAAAATTATTCAACAACACGCCTTTTGAGGCTACAGGCCAGGCTTCCCTCTCCAGTTCGATCCTAAAAATTCTGGCTGCTGACCCAACGCCTGAAATCGCAGTCCCGTGAGTGACTCTTGCGCAGAAATGAAAACGACAAGAGAGGGTGTCTACTTTGCATGGAGTGTGGCGTAGGAAGCTATAGTAGCAACAATGCTAAAAGGGCATTGAAGAGTTGATGAGCCTTCCGGAAGACTACACAGGCCCGATCGCATTCCAAGTTTCCGCAAAGCAGAAAGCGCTCCACGCAGCAAGGGAAGCAACGTTGGTCTATGAAGTTAACGGTTTTCTTAACGGTATTATGCTACCGTCTTATCTGCCTCGTGGCATTCTCCACTGAGTCTAAAGCACACCGGTTTGTTTGGTCTCAGTCTACAAACACACGTGGACAATCTTCGGCACCACTGCCTAGAATTTTTGTCAAGGATGTCGCAGACTCAATTATCAATTTTACATCTACGGGAAGCTTTACCTGGCCCTGAAACGATACAGTCGCCTGCGCAAATAGGAAATGAATATTCCGTAGGTGACGCTGCTTCTGCAAACGTCAATCGCTTGAGCGAAACCCAGCTTCTAGCATGTAATGCTTGGTGAAAGGCAGGCTGCAGACTGCGGACTAGACGCAGTGCTATCTCATCAAGTTGAGAGCAGGGAGCTCATCCTTACGCGCCGGATAGGTAGCACCGTTCTCTCTAGATAGTCGTTGCCAGTGTAGCAAGCAAATTTTACCGATATAGATGACACATTTCAGCGAAAATCTCACGATGAACACATGCATTGCTAGATTGTTGGAATACTGCCATGCCCTCCCTGAAATCTGCCCGCGGGGATGCTGGAATTTCTGGACCTACGGAACAAGGAAACTTGCCGCCAACCGACAAAGACCGCCCACGTGCACCGTTATTTTTTCCAAACGAATATGGCCCTAAAGACATGTAGCAGTGCACGATGATGAACCCCACAGCCACTAAGACTGACAACAATGCCAGAGCCGTGAGGAAAGAAGTAGTATTGTGACGTTTTCCCATGACTCCTGAGAGGTTATAATGGTGCACTGATGTTTCATTTTGCTGAGTATACGTGTTCATCGTGATCTGAGGTGCACGTTTTGCTTCGAGGCCGGTGTCGGCTCCAATAGCAGCGAGGAAGCAAGTGGGCATTATAGAAAACAAGCACCCCGTATTTGGTAACACAAAAATACGGCAAAACACAGGTTGTTTTCCTTAAAACGATTCAATAATACTCGCGTACAAGGAGGCGTGTTCTTTCCGTGTTGTGATCCTCAATGATGGACCGTCCTGTCGTGATGCCACGGTGGCCCGGTTAACCAGAACCTCAGGTCCAACGCAGACTGGAAACTGATGCCGGAAAGCTAAGCGCACAGTTCTACTTTCCACTTTCCAGTGTCTCCTGTACGGCATAAAACATCATTTCGCAAATAATATATTTGTGGGGCATCATCTGCCTTCCTGCTTCTTCCCAACCATTCGCAATATAGTCATGCCGCACTTCTGTTACATATATGCCAAGACACTTCAAAATGTCTCCTCAGGTCAGCTCACTGTAAGCGTACATTTGAGACATTTCGAGTAAATAGAATATTACAGTCTGAAACCCTGACACATTGCAGTGGCAGCACGTTGATTCAGTTTCTACTCTGGCTATGGGAAGAGGGAAACAATGGATCTTGGACGCTGCAGCCTTGGAATACAGAGCTGAATTCACATAAAGCCATAAACGCGTATAAAGCATGTGCTTTTGTGCCAGTTGGAATCAATCTTTTGTGGAGTACTAGACATTGTCAATGGTCAACCTCTCCTAGGCACGCGCAAGTCTACACTCACCGACTCACTGTATTTATCGCTTGGATTATAAATTTACAGGGTTGGGACTAATAATGGAAAACGCGACTGGTAAACACACCCAAGTATTAAATTGAAATTGTCCCTAATAGCCAGTGCAGCACTCTTCGGAAGCACAGAGCAGCATGGCTAGTCTATTTTCCTGTCTCCCCGCGGCGTGTACTAGGGCATTCAAATATGATATACATCCATTTTCAGCTGCCTCTACAAAGAAAGCATACATCCCTGTCTAGCATTTCTGGTTTAGGGTTTAGGGTTTAGCGTCGCGAGATTAGGATGGTTTAAGGGTTACGGTTTAGGGTTTAGGGTTTACTGTTTAGGGTTTAGGCTTTAGGGTTTCGCGTCTAGTGTATAGGGTTTTAGGGTTAAGAGATTAGCGTTTAGGGTTTAGGGTTTAGGGACTAGCGTTTAGGGCTTAGGGTTTAGTGTTTAGGATCTAGGTTTTAGGGTTTCAGGGTTTAGGGTTTAGGGTGTACGGTTTAGGCTGTAAGGCTTAGGGTGTAGGGTATAGGGTGTAGGGTGCAGGCTGTACGGTTTAGGGTTTAGCGTTTAGGGTATAGTGTTTAGGATCTAGGTTATAGGGTTTCACGGTTTAGGGTTTAGGGTGTACGGTTTAGGCTGTAAGGTTTAGGGTGTAGGGTTCAGGGTGTAGGGGGCAGGCTGTACGGTTTAGGGTTTAGGGTTTAGGGTTTAGGGTTTAGGGTTTAGGGTTTAGGGTTTCGGGTTTAGGGTTTAGGGTTTAGGGTTTA
>NW_013652657.1:0-3828 GCF_000499385.1 Eimeria necatrix
ACCTTCATTGGCCGTCGTAACCTTTGAGCTCAGGGCAACCGTATTACTATCTGGGTCTCGACAGTGGTTCAGGATCCATGTAGTAAGAAATTTAGATTGCACTGTCGATATTCATGCTTTCGATTTCAATTTATGCGCAGTGGCCCTCCAGGTTTCAGCATGACTGACCTGTGCAGGAAGTATGCCTGCTTGAAGATAAAATTGTAGCTGCTCAGAGATACAAATAGACGCTTTAATCTGCAAGCAAGTGTGTTACCATGCCTCACGTCTGGTTTGTCTGATTTCAAACGTATAATTTTGGGCTTCACAAACCATGTGGGTTTTCCAGCTTAGCTTGCGAGGGTGGTGTTACGTGACTCACTCACAGACACTATTTTTTGCGCTAGTTTATATTGTGCTTATATCTTCTGATGCCGCGCTTCTAAACGTTGCACGTTGCACTTGATGCGTGCTTCGAATTTGCTTTCTCACTATTTGCGGGCGCAAAAATGGTAGAAAGCTCTATTTTTAAGATGAGGCTGGACCTACCTTAGTCGAAACTTGTTTCGAACGCAGAAAGGTCCAGTAGAACAAAAGCAGGGCAAACGGTTCAAATAGGAGGTGCGTTAGGACGCTTTCATGGGTTTTATCGCGTGAAACATCATCTGCACTAGCAAGCCAGCCTCATAGCCTCCATGGGTTTTCTCAGGTGAAACGTCATCTACACTAGCAAGCCTGGACTGTGAGCAGCTGCACTCAACTTGAGTGGCAAGCTAACTATCAAGTTAACAATGTATTACGGGGCGCCCTACGACAAAGTATGTAGAACACCAAGAAAAAAACACCTGGAATATGAAGCACCCTATCTGGGCGGCCAGAAAAGTTGAAAACACCTGATTTGGCCCACTTTTGGAATTGGGGCGAGCAACCTTTCAGGGAGTATGCGCATGACCGTGCAGCGGACTGAGACACTGAAAACCACAAATGGCAGCAGTCACAACAAGGCAAAGCCTAGAGCCAAAATATGTATATGGAAATGCAAGTTGAAACGGGAAAGCCTTAATGCGTATTTTTGCTGCGGATGGATTTAGGTACGTGCTTACAGTGCCGAATCAATGTGTGATCTATATTTGGCAGCTGCACAGATGATATCATGGCTAGAAGGAGGATATGTACAGAGAGTGAGATCCTGAAATCAACCAGAATTGCACAAGGAAAGACTAGCATGGTTTATTGCAGGATCTAACCCGAAACACATGGCATTGGCTTTCCATGTGTGCTTCTCATTTTGGCAGCCGGCTAGCTAAGCAGTCGCCGCATAGTCGGGCTCGCATATACACGGGAATGACACATCGCAACGCACAGATGCCCCATTTGACCCAAGCAAACTCACCACGCGTATGCTTATGGTAATGAGTATGGTGTCACTTGGCCTTGTAAGAGGATAATATTATCTGAGGCAGTTCGTGAGCCAATACAATCCGACAAAGCAGAAAAATTCAATCATCTTATTGCCATTCATTGCGGTAGGATTGGACGGAGTAGCGATACGCTCTTGTGGCGTGCACTAAATACAAATGCAACAAACTTTTGGAGTATGCATGTTTTGCAGACTGGCTGCAGTGCAAGAGTTTGTGGACCTAGGACATGCTGCAAGCGCGATAAGTACGAAATGCTTACAAATTTCCCTGAATGATATCCCTAAGAAAATTTTGCCACAACTACTTCTATGCATTCTTTCTACATGTGGCTAAAACATTTTCTCCTGGTGTGAAGCACGTGCTGCCCAAAGCGGCGGACAGATGAAGCCACATTCAGTAGATACATGACTGCCTTTGTTGCACTGTTGGTGTAAATTATATCTTGTGTGTCAAAGAACCAGAAACATTATTTCATGTCGGCCTGAAAACCATACTTTTCTTTGGTGACGGTTATTGTCGTCTGTCAGCTAAAAGCGTCTAGACGGACCTCAGCAATAGAAAGGGTAATCGCAAGGAAAGAGTTTATTCTATTTTGCATATTCTGTTTCTGCTTACAGCAAGTATGTGTAGCTGATCAAAAGCTTTGAGACACAGAAGGACAATGATCTAGAGCGAAACATCTCCAGTAGGCCATGGACTTGGGCCAATTTTAAGCTTTGCTTTGCGTCACTGCCAGCAGATTCCCGAGCAAATGCACAAACAAACTTGGCAACTGTTGCATTCGCATATAAGCAGCATATATGCATTAAAAAGGGCCGCTCTTTTGAGTATGCGTAGCATTAAGAACTCCTTACTTTGGTGTCACATATCGTGTCCTTCCTTGCGTACTGCTGCGAGGTGCCCTCACAACAGCCATTTGTAATTGGCGTTTTATGTGCAAAGTGACTATAAAATCTCCTATGGACTGTGGGAGTTTCCAGGTCAAAAATTCTTCGACAAAGCGCCGTTTTGAATTGAACAAGTTTGTACGTAATGTTACATCACTGAAACAGGAAATTTTGAACGAACTTCCCCTCTTTCAATTTACGTATGCTCACTGTTGCTTCTATTGATGAAAATAAGCATGTGCACAGGTGAAACCGGCCTTCAAAGTTTACCTGTTCGGCAGCTGTGCATGACGCCTTGGGTGGCGACGGCATAAGTTCCAGATTAAAGCAATGAGTGCGCTCCAGTGCTCTGAGTTCACGTAGAGTGTCATGTATTTTGTGGAAGGATGTGAGATTCCTGCAACCTCTCGCTTGGATGTTCGGAAACTTCATCGTCGATTGTTTCTTAATAGCCGCCTCTGGTTCCATTCAAAGTATTCCACCAGCAAAATAAGCCTCAACAGACGTTTGTTTGGCAGATTGTCCAAAGAACAAAAAGCAAGCAGCGCACGCGACTCCGACGTAGATGCTCAGTTGCAGAGAGGTTTATATCTCGCAGACGGCTCGTTTCTGCACAGCCTACGGGGTGAGAGACGCCGTAAGTATCTTGCCGTGGTCAGAGAGTGTTATTGCGCGTTTTTGGTCCTGGAGCCGACGTAAGATGGCAAGTGACCACTATCAACTGCGTTGTAGAATGTCGTATGCTGGCTTCCGTGTGTGGCGGCTTGCTCACAACAGTTTGTAATGGCTGTTGAACGATTTGTTATATCGCAGTGTTAGCCGTTTGCATTCGCAGTGGAGAAAGAGTGACAACATTAGCGTCGATATGGGACTCAGGCCGAAGGCTAACACTGCGATATAGCAGTAAACTTTTAGCAGTTAAGCTCCGCTCAATTTACAAGTACGAGAATGAATGTCCCAGTGGTATATGATCAGTTCTTTGAAGTATTTAGCTTTCCCTGAGTTGCGTTGCCGATATATTTGTTGTATGGCAGTCTGCAGCTGCGCCACCATAGAAGCTTGCGAAAGTCTGCAAAAGTACGAGGAAGAAACAGCTATGTTCGTTGGAACCGAGAGCCATCAGTGACGGCTGTGAGTTGCTTTCGAGAGAAATACGACAACAAAGTAGATAAGGTGGAGACCGACATAGGATCCAGAAGCTTTTACTATAGAACGGTTCCCCAACGCTGCAATAGCTCAAATGATGTGCTGTGCGCCTCTGATTTACGTATGTGCTTTATAGCATGAGCACGCAAATGCACTGTTAGAAGTGCCTGCCGATTCGGTTGTACTCCTCAGTACGCCGAAACTGCTCGCGCTAATGCTAACTTTGTGGTTCTACTTGGAAAATGTTTACTTGTGTATTGTTTCTGTTATTTTTCCTCGATGCAGAGTGGGGTATCCAGCTTCTTTGTATGCACCGCCCCCTTCCGTGAGGCTTTGAGCCAGCCTTTGCCATCACTGTCTAAGTGAGTACGTTTTTGGTGGCCGGTTGAGCGCAG
>NW_013652658.1:0-3849 GCF_000499385.1 Eimeria necatrix
CGCGACTGCGCCAGGCTAACACATGCTTGAGCTATGCATCTCGGCACATCCACTTCATTGTGCCTTGCGACGAACTTAAACACAAAACCCTAGATGATGCTCCACCAAACGGTTCCTTGTGAACCTCTTCAGTGACCAACGAAACGCCAAAAAGCGCTCCTTTTGTGTAATTGCGAAAATTGCCACTGCTGCAGCAACAAGACAAAGGAGCTTCGGAAAAAGCTTGCCGCGCGTCCAGGAAAAACGATAGCACCAAACTGAGCTGGATAAATGTTTCACGTCCCAGTGCGCAGAATGACTGATACTGTGGCCAGGTATTTGCGGCTTTTGGCTGCTCCAGTCTTCATGGACGAGACAGGCACCAAGCAACCGCAAGCACGCGCGCACTCACAACTGGTGCAGAGCCACTCAGAGCCGTCATGTTCTCTACAAGGCGTACGTCCGGCCCCAGTGACTAAAGGCGGAATCTCCTGCCTACAGCACATGCGCTCTGTGCCAGGCTGCCAAGTGCTTCATCTATGCACCTCGGCACATCCACTTCATTGTGCCTTGAGACGAATCAAAACAGAAAACCCTAGACACGTCACCACCTAAGGCTTCCTCATGAACATTTTTAGTGAGCAAAGTCTGCGCAATCGGCTACAGTCCCCGGGACTATTACACACGAAGGCGCCTTCCTTGTCACTCAAGCATTGCAAAACCCGCCCGCTCTCGTGATTCAACCCACTGCAAATGCTTCAGTCCATACAGGCACGACTATTACCATTCCACACGCACGCCAGCATACGCTCTGCAGATGCTCCCTAAACGTTTACTGAATCATAGACCCCGCCGTCAAGACACAAGCACTGGGCAGATGCGCGTGTCGGCCACTTTCCAAATCTCAGCCTCACTACAAACTCAGTGGCCCCTAAACAAAACGTACTCACAACTATGATAAGTCCAAACCCCAAACCACGCCACCTGTAGCTCTTCCTCCCTACGGCGAATAAACCGCACTCCACACACATGAAGCGTCCATGACCCTGAGTGGCATCAATCACTACTATGCTTTCCTCCTTTAGGACGTTCAAAACAATATCCCTTAGCCAACCGCGAGCGCATCCTTCTACAACTCCACCTACCTCCTGCAAAAACCAACAGACTCCGCCAAATAATGGAAAACACCTTGCTGCTCGCATCTTCATGGACGAGACAGGCATCAAGCAATCGCAAGCACGCACGCACTCACAACTGGTGCAGAGCAGTTATGTGCTGGAGATATCCAGCATCCGACCGAAACGACTGTGGATGATTATGCCTTCTCCAAAGTAAAATTAGTTTGCAGTGAAACAATCTAATTGAACAGCACCAAATGCGTCGACCGATGAACTAGCAATTTATCGCTGTTAAAATCCACCCACTATCTGTAACTGCCAAAGGCGTAAAGCAAGCTCCTTACAAAAGCCGCAAACAACACGAATCTTGTTTTAGCCGCTCTCCACAAATCAGATAGCGCGAAACTGCCAATGAATCATGCCATTTATGAGATGCAGCACTTCATAAAAGATAAAACTGGCCAGCCCAATGTGTCCAACGTGTCTTCAAACTTTGATACACACACATGTGGGGACAGAACATCAACGCTGCTTGCCAAAAGACTTTGAGCCAAGGTTGTTGCAAATACCAGCTTAACAGACAACGCCTAAGCAGCCAGCGTCATTGAAGCGTGAGCATTATGCCTGCTCCAAAGTGGATAATGATTGTTAATCCCGCCCTGCTCACTGCTGTTCTTTGCTAGCAACGCAGCACCAAATTGGCAGCACAACATCACTTACGGCTTTTCTGCAAGTACGTCAACTAACTGGATTTTCTCGAATTCCGTCTCCCAGTATCTTATACAATACTCCAGATGCTCAGCAGCTATGGGCGCACGTGTTTTTAGCATGGCTGGGGGACGATCTTCACGCAAAGCGCCTAGCCCTGCGAATTTTCGCATGAATCAAGTATCCATTTAGAGGCATTGTTAGGCTCAGGCAAAGATTTCCCGTCGCAAAGCAGAGTCAAAGATTCGCACACACAGCGTCTGGTTAGTTCTGGCAAGACTTATTTTTGGATCCCAATTCACCATCGAAGCGCCTCGAATGAACAATGCAATAAAAGGTTTTCGGAAGCCTTTGCTTGTATATCCTATGTCTCCAGCAGCGTTTGATTTTTAACAATAAAAGCAAGTCGGTTGCGTACTCGCATCACATAACGTAACAGTTAATTCATCAAATACACTTAGAGACGATTGTAATCGCTGGACATACCAACTACGGCCACAGATAAATTAGAGCACCTCAGTGCGCAAACGCTAGAAATCCGCGTCAACTGAGTTGGGTGTCCCGTCATACTGCATGAATGGCTTTTGAAGGAGTTATACAGCTTCACTAAGTAACGAAACTGAAGCACTGGGGACTAAGAAATCGACGCACAAACTCATGCTACGGAACAATGCTGTTTTATCGACGCGGCTGTTATTTTGGAAGCTGCTTGATTCGCGTTTTCTTTATTAGCTTTCGTTTTGCTACGACACAACATTTAGGCAATTACGAAAGGTATTATCAAGATTATGGCTTCATCGTTGTGAATATTTTGCTAGTTAAGATAAGTTCCTGCTTATCAACTAGTGCAGAAGCGAACCATTTCCAGCATAAATGCCACAGAAAAAATGTAAAAATGCCATGCAACGAACTGGACAACATTTCTGCAAACAGGGCATGTACACTGCAAATCGCTAGCACGCATACTGCAGATTCACGATTCGAACGCTAGCCAAGTTGAAGCTGTTCTGGATTGCATTGTATCTGTTCATAATAAAACCGAAACAACGGAGAAGAGCTACAACGTGCCGGCATTCCAATTTTAGGCTCATCGTCAGCCGAAAGAACATATCACCTCTTGCCCAGCCTGTTCATACTGCACTCCAGCATAAAATAGCCATTACAAAGTTGATTGATACAAGACACAAACAAAATAACTACAAAAACGTGATCCAATTATTGCCTTGTGAAGAGTTCAAGCCAAGCTCATCACTCACGTCCTGGAGGCAGGAACAAATATTTGAAGAGTTCCCAACTCTTGTCGCAATCTTCCTTTGGAACCTGTTTGACGACAGTAGCGCTTTAAACTTGTAAGAAGTTGAGAGCATCTACACCCACCCTTGGTCTGGAATACTGTGCCTATCCACCTGAGCAGCACAGCGAACGCAAGGCCAACAGAACGGAGACACCATTGCTGCCTCATAGATCAATTCGTGGAAATGAAGTTAGTAGGGGAACATCTGCATTGCGCCATCACAAACCCACTGGTCGATGGGCATTTGGCTGCACAAGCTACTAGGCGGCGCCGCCGACTGTAACTTCAACCCACCGCATGCTGCTTGCGATCGCGCAGTCCTAAGGCAGGGAAGACAACTTTGTCATGAGGTCGCGTAAAGAGTTATTAGCAGAAGCTCTGTTCCAGGAACTAAAAGAAAGCATGTTTCGTGCCTCTCACAAGAAGGAAAATTCTTACTGATGGGCGTCCAGCCATTGCAGTTACGATGCATCGAATGGAAATGACTTATTGGCTCTTACAAACACACATTCCGTCACAAATCTTGGACCAGAAGCGGAATCAAGTAGTTTATACATTTGCGTGTACTGTTTTCCAGCAAATTCGCGCTGAATCCCCCCTCCAGCAATGGAACGAAGAGCATATCGAACGAAGAGCATATCGGTACAGTTTTTCTCAATGCTTGACATGTGCTGCCATGCAAACACAGGCACACAGACTCTCCTCATTGAGAGCAAGGATCACAACTAATGTGTGAGTTACTGTTTGTTC
>NW_013652659.1:0-3163 GCF_000499385.1 Eimeria necatrix
TGCACGCATGAAGGCATCCGACACGTAGGCGAAAAGGTATATAAATCAAATCTCATGAACAGGCGTATGCGGCGGAGGCATGATAACGTACACCCTTTGGCACATCCGCAGCAGTGACAGAAAGCGGTAACGGAGGCTTCGAATACGCAGAGCGTGGCCCGAAACAATGTTCGCACCTCCTCGCCCAATAGATGTGCATTCTACGCGGCAAACGTACGGGAAAAAATCTCACATAAATTTCTACGTGACATTAAGGATTGAGCGACAACGTATAGGTCAAAAGCCACAATGCTGATGTGCATTGCAGAAAACACATGGTTGTGAGAGTAAACATTTTTTTGTATGGCGCACACATTACACGATTCTTCAAGACCAATTACGACACGCGCCTCAGATCGAATTCACTCCCTAACCTCTTAACAGTCCCTGTGTAAATGCCACGCGCACCTTTATCCACATATACCTGTCACATGACAAACCGGGCACAAGCGCCTCTAGAGGTCATAGGTTGCATCAAAATAACTCAGCAGACTAACAGCTTGTTTCAGCTCAACACTTATTTGTCAAATATAAGCGGTGCACTTGCAGCAACCGCACTCAGCTTCACTTCAAAACAGAGTCACGCTGACCCTTCCTACTTCAAAAAATACAAGAAACAGACAAGTGCCACCAATGATTTCCAAATAACTAGAGGTTTCAACGCACACTGGAAGCATGGTGACCTGTAGCAAGAAGTGAAGAATTTATGGACTCGTAGACTGTTATGTCGCGCAGGACGTCCCGAGCAAAGACCTAGAAACCAAATTCAACGGCGCACTTTAATGCCACAAACAACCTATATCAGAACGTTGCAAGCATTTGTCCTTCATCTCAAACAAACTACCCCGTGAGCCGTTTCTTGCACTAGGGCAGAGCATCGTACTGCACACTTGCATTGGGACAACTGTATCAAAGCTGCGCTGCGCATTTGAAAGGAAACGGACGCGCTAGTCTGAGTTCTGAAGCACGTGATCAGCAAGACTGTTTGCGTCCTGAGCACTCAGGAGGTGGTGGGACGAACACGCCAGGAGATGCAGCAAAACAAATCGAATAGGGAACGCGTTTGCTGTGGGAGCACAAGAAACCAGATGCTGGAATACATCAGCTCATTCTAAAGCCAGAAGTCGCCCCTAAAAGCTCGTAACCTGCATGTGTCCACCTAAGAGGAAGGTCCCAGTTTCTCGCTCAGCAAATGTGCGCTTCAATTTGCAGGCACATGTAAACGTGTCACTGCCATTCTCATGCGCCTTCAAGCTGTGAAAAATGTCTCATACGTAAAAGCCAGAAGCGCGCTGTGCATCAGGAATGTCACACAATCATGAGAACGTCTGCTCACGATGCGCACGTCGCATGAGGGCCTTAGACTAATTATGACACGCGAATCGGCTCGATTCCGCTCCTGAAATACATATATTGGTGCTATTTAAATATCCTTCCACTTACAGGCTGCACATGAAAAAGCGGTCCTACACACCAAGAGCTCGTATGCTGCATCAAAGCCACTAGGGAGACTGGCACCTGACCTGTTAGAGCTCAGCCCGTATTCGTCAAATATAAGCGGTAAACTTGACGCAATTACACTCAGGTTCACTTCAAAACAGAGTCACGCAGATCTATGCGACCTCGAGAAATACAAGAAGCAGGCAAGTCGTGGCACTCATGATCTCCGAATAAGTGAAGGTTTCAATGCACACTGCAAGCATGGTGAACTGTAGCAAGGAGCATAAACCTCGTGGGTTGAAGGCGCATAATGGAGTATGAAGCTTGTGGACCGAAAGAGCATAATGGCGCGCAGGATATGCCAGGCAAAGAGAATTGCCATGGACTAGAATCCAAATTCAGTGGCACTTCTTAGTGCCACAAACAATATATATCAGAATTTCGCAAGCGTTTGTACTTAATCGTAAACAAACTACCCCGCTAGCCTTTTCATGCACTAGGGCAGAGCATCGTATTGCACACTTGCATTGCGACAACTGTATCAAAGCTGAGCTGCGCATTTGAAAGGAAACGGAAGCGCTAGTCTGAGTTCTGCAGCACGTGATCAGCAAGACCTTCTGCGTCCTGAGCACGCAGGAGACATTCCCACGAGCACGCCAGGAGATGCAGTAAAACAAATCGAATAGGGAACGCGTTTGCTGTGTAGCCACAAAACACCACATGATGAGATACATGAGCTCATTGCAAAGCAAGAAGGCTTCCCTAAAAGCTCGTAACTTGCATGTATCCACCTAAAAGAAAGGTACCAACGTCTCGCTCAGCAAATGTGCGATTTAATTTGCAGGCTTATACAATCGTGTAACTGCCGTTTTCGTGTACCTTCAAGTCGTGAAGCATGTCTCATACGTGAAAAACAGAAGCACGCTCTCCATTAAAAATGGCACATGCGAACGTCTGCGCACGGTGCACACATCGCACGAGGGCCTTAGACTAATCATGACACGCGTCTCAAAAGGATTCCGCTCCTTAACCTCTTAAGAGTACATTATGAAACGGCACACAGGCCTTCTGCCACATACGTTCTGCGCATGGTGAATTGGTCCCGCACACATAGAGGCCATAGGTTGCGTCAAAACAACCAGGCAGAACAACGCCTTTCTTGTTTCAGCTCAGCCCTTATTCGTAAAACATGATCGGTGCACTTGCAGCAACCGCACTCAGCTTCAAAACAGAGTCACGCTGACCTTTCCTACTTCAAAAAATACAAGAAACAGACAAGTAGTACCTAACGATTTCTGAATAACTAGAGGTTTCAACGCACACTGGAAGCATGGCGACCTGTAGCAAGAAGTGAAGAACTTGTGGACTCGAAGAGCGCTATGTTGCGCAGGACGTCCCGAGCAAATAAAGCCCTCATGACCGAGAAACCATATTCAACAGCGCACCTTAATGCCACAAGCAACCTATATCAGAACGTTGCAAGCATTTGTCCTTCATCGTAAACAAACTACCCCGTGAGCCGTTTCATGCACTAGGGCAGAGAATCGTACTGCCCGCCTGCATTGGGACAACTGTA
Source organism: Eimeria necatrix (assembly GCF_000499385.1). NCBI lineage: Eukaryota > Apicomplexa > Conoidasida > Eucoccidiorida > Eimeriidae > Eimeria > Eimeria necatrix. The sequence continues at coordinate 3,056 of NW_013652659.1, forward strand.
TCAAAGCTGAGCTGCGCATTTGAAAGGAAATGGACGCGCTAGTCTGAGTTCTGAAGCACGTGATCAGCAAGACTGTTTGCGTCCTGAGCACTCAGGAGGTGGTGGGAC
>NW_013652660.1:0-4317 GCF_000499385.1 Eimeria necatrix
GTCTGCGCAGACGTGAACCAGTCCACCCCACCACGCCTTGCCAGTCACACTGCATCTCGTCACCAACTTCGCGCCGAAGCCGTCGCCCACCACACGTGTGCACTGCAGAAGCTGTGCGTCGCACCTGCGACCATCTGACAACGTAGAATGCCTATAAGTCGAAGTGATAGAAAGCTGCTGTCAGTCACGTACTGACTGCACACAAGACCCAAACACAGACATGTTGCATGCAACACGTGCCCGTCCTAAACCACTGCGGTGCAACTCCGCCACACGCGCAACAGATCACTTCTGCCGTGCTACCCAACTATGTAAGCATTTCTCTGCTGCAGCCATGCGAATGTGCGCACCCGGACAGCCTACAAAGAATAACAAGCCAACAGAATGCGGTAGTGCGGTAGTCGGAAAAGATGCGACAGCACGCAAGCAGGAGATTCTATCATGCGTCGGCCCACAAGCTGGGAAGATTTGAACCAGTCCACCCCATCACATTTTTACAACTGAAGCAAAATGTTTCACAGCAACTTCGTGTCAAGGCCGTCGCCCACGACGCTTCTGCATTGCAGTTTCAGTGGTCCATCAGAAGCTGGGTCGCAGCTGCGACGATTTGAGAACGTCAAACAGGCCGGAAATAACGCGTTTCCACATGTCACCGCCTTCCCAAACACACCCTCGCCATGCCAACTGACAAACGCCGAGAACTCGTCGCAACCTAAAGTCATGCCACAACGCCAACATGCCTGCAAAGCGTCTTCTCCTAATCCTGACGCGATGCGAAAACGCCCCAGTAATGCAGAATTTCCTGAAAAGATATTGTGATTTTGGCATCGCCAGCGGGTATTGAGCAACCGTAGAACTGCACCGAAGGCTACTCGAAACTTTCAACGGCTCCATCTGCAAGATTCCTAACGCGTGGTGGAACCACACGTCTTGGAGGAACACTTCTGCCTTTTACGCACCAACTTTGCGGGACATAAGCCACGCAAAATGTCGCAAAAGCACATGAGCATCGTGGATCGCGTCACCGTGCGTGCATGACAATTCTCACAGTATGCCCGTCTGCATCGCGTGCGACAGAGAGCTGGGGGTTCTCCTCCATCCTACAGCCACGCACAGCCTTTGTACAGCATCAACCCTTTTCATGACGTTTTCGCAATCGGCTCTTTGAGCACAATTTAATTGAGCTCTGCTAGAGAAAGTGCGGTGCTTACATACACACAACATAATGATGCAGACGCATCTAGACGCCGGCAAATGGAAGCCTCGAAATAAACATTTGGTGCTGCCGATCAGAAAAATCAAATTTCCCTCCAACCGCGCCTGCCTTTCGTGCATATCGAAAAATGTCAAGCAGACGTCCAGCACACGAAGGTGCTCCTGCAGCGCGTGTGCGCCCACAAAACACTCAACGCAGTGGCTGGAGCGCTTTATTTGAAGCTACAGCATTGTATGCTTCTCCAGAAACGTGTTCTCCGAAAGAACTCAGCAATGCGATGCGAACTCAGAAATAAGAGTTATGACCTCGGATGAAACAACTGCTTAGCATCATGAGGCGCGTTTTGTGACACGACTGAGAACTAGTTCAAAGCCTAAGCAACACAGTCTAGTAGGACGACGGTTAAGTGTAGGTAACGGATTAGTGACCTCGGTCGCCATGCAAGGAGCGACATCTGACTCTTTTGGGTCTGTCAACCACAATAGCGACGCTCGCATAGCAAAAATGCGCGCAATCCACAGCGTGATCTTTTTCTGCTAATTCAGAGCGTCCATGCAAATAAAGACTTCAATAGAGTTGCGGTTGCATCAACCGCTAACACTACATCCTTGACTCTTGCACACACCGGTAGCTTTTGAGACGGAACCTGGGCATGAAAGAGACAAACGTATTGTTAATGGTCTCTGGGTGCACGAAGGATATTCACAATTTAGCCAGTTTGAGTGATTTGAGATCTCACTAAACAGCAGGATTGTCAACGCGACAATTCATGCAGTCCGCCTGTGCAGTTTTCGATGCCTGTATGAAAGTGCAACCGTTTTATGGTCTCACGCGTGTGTCAATGTAGAGTGCATGAAACGAAGGTCTTGCTTAAAGCTGAGCATCACGTATCAGTATGTGCTGTGCAGCCATACATCGTCTTGTGCTGCAGTGCCACGAAAAATGTACGAGCGGTATGTTCGGATCCTCAGCGTTTCATCATAGAAGTGCCAATATGCAAGCAGCCGAATATTGCACTCAGTAACGCACAGTTTGCGCAGGTAAAGAGCCGCCCGTCTTTGCACAACTTTACCACTGGCGCAACAATTTACCTGCGATTCCGCATGAGGAGCTCATGTTCACATTTCAGCATTGCATCAAACGTAGTCAAGCAAAAAGCTGTGTGCAAGCTGTATCCGTTTAAGAATCTGAAGCTTGTCGGATCTGTACAATCATTTTTGGCACCCAACACATCTTGAAAAATCGCCGGACCTTGTCGCAAATGAAATCAACACCAAACCTGTGTCCCGTGAAGCGTCTCTCAGAAGATCTGGCGTGATTTGCAGAAGTCCCAATTGTAAATAGTTCTCTGCAACCAATTTCTCCCTGATGATGGCGAAGGCGCCATTCAACAATACAAAAGCACACCGATGGATTCCTGTGGCCCTTATCAGCAAGCACGTCCGACAGGCGCCAAATATGCACCGCGTCCTCCTGAGAGCTTTTGCGGTATCCATCTTTAACATTAGTAATGCCTGGCGATCTTCTGCCCTTCAAAGCATTTCCTCTGTTGAGGTTTACATGTCTTTTACCCACAATGTATGCGCTTCTCAATTTGTTTACAAACATTTTAATGTAAAGGCCGACAAAGTGCTCCTTTTCACATACTGTCTGCATACAAGCCAGATTAAATAAAATGTCCAGCAAACATACCTGACACAAACATTAATAAAATGTGATAGCATTCAAGCAAGCAGCGATCGCCTGCGAGAACGCACATTCTGCTTGCATCAGCCACAAATTCACTTTTGCAAAACATTCATCCAGCATTACATGCGGGAAAACCTATACTGAGGACGTTTGCATACCGCGATTAAACAAATCTAGGAGCAAGCTGGATGCTAGCAGGAAACATTGTTACTTCGAGACACAGAAGTGGAATCTGTTGAATGTGTTGCAGTACTCAAGAGACGTGACCGAGCACACTGACAAGCCAGTAAGACGAACCACAAATAAAATATCTCCCACAAGTTTACAGATACTCTTAAGCCCATCAACGAACTCAGGGTAATTTGCGCAGACCTTGCGCAATGCATGCTTTTCTGTTGTCGCCTTCTGCCACATCAAGCAATGTGAGCCGCACATGTCCAAACTGCGGGCCACCAAGATGCACTTAATGGGCCAGAGACACATGATGATTCAAAATAGCACAAAACTCTACCTAAGTACAACACTTTTCAAAACGCATGTTCAGCCGCCTTGCATCACACTTCTCATCTTTTCGAAGCCTTAAACTCTTAGCCGCTATGTCCTTCTCAATGACGCAGATATCCTGACGATCACATTGCTTTTCCAGACACCATCTGCATACCAGCCAGATGTAGAGGCGAGTATACTACGAAAATGCGTGCCATGAACAATACAGCGTTGCAAGGCTGTCACGCGGGCACCTTTCAAGCCCCCAAAGTGCCAAGCAGATGGTGTAATAGGGCGTCATACTATCAAAAACGACCAGAAGGGACGCGGAGCCAAGCGCTGCTTGCACACCACAAAAGGCCAACCGCATGTCACACATAAGATGGAAAACACGCGGCAAACGCCGGCTTTTCCACGCATATCGCTCAGCATATTTTACGCTAGATGCCCAGACATTTTAGCGACGCGTAAGCGCAAAAGCAAATTTTACTCGCCAGGCTTACACGGCGTATGATCCCCAGCAATTCTAGCAACAAGGCATACACGACTTGCATTCGCCTGTACACCACAATGCCAGTATCGACAAAGGAACCGATGGTGCCTGACAATATGACCGGGCCAGTTAATTATAGCATCTGTCCTCTCCGATGCTTTTGCAACGACACAATAAAACTGCATACTCACAAAAGCCTTAAAATACGACGGCACTACACGGTGCGTGCACGACAATTCTCACAGTATCCCTGTCTGCATCGCGTGCGACAGAGAAATGGGAGTGCTTATCCATCCTACAGCTACGCACAGCCTTTGTACAGCATCAACCCTTTTCATGACGTTTTCGCAGTCGGCTTTTCGATCACAGTTTAACTGAAAGTTGCTTGAGAACGCGCAGTGCTTACATACACACAACATAACGATGCAGACGC
>NW_013652661.1:0-3491 GCF_000499385.1 Eimeria necatrix
ACAGTTGCTTACAGGCTGCGTAAAAGCAAGCCTGATTTTCTCTGCTCTTCTCGGTTCGAGTTCAAAAGGAAGGCTTATGGCTGGAAAGCTTCCTCGCCACATCTTTTACCGCGTTTAGTACGTTGTGCTATCCATACTGCTTGTTCAAGCTGCTGAATATCTTGACGCTTGAAAGAGGTCAGTTGACAACATTTGCACAGTTATCAGAAACAGCAAGGACGAATATAACCTCGCTACAACCGTTAGCCATGCGCAGCAGATTACCATATTCAACGATCTCATTCAATTTAAGCTGGCAACATGCCTTGCATGCTCTCGATCTGCAGTGACATTTGCCAGAAGCGTTGCTGGATCTCTAGCGCTCAGTTTGTCGCTTTTTCTTAATGCCTTCCTAAAGGGCGGAGCAACACGCCGTCTATTCACCGCTCGTACAGACCACAAATGGTGTTGACAAACGCAATTTGTGTGAACATGAAACATAATCAAAGCTTGCAATTATATGCCAAAGCAAATGCCTGCTTTGCAGGCGCCACACTAAACGTTTTTCAATGTGTTAACCACCTGTGCACACTCGGAACCCACGTAAACCTACTCCCTGCAACATCGATATTTTCAAACTAACTACGCATTCTGATTATGCCTCCGCAGGAAGACGCACGAAAGGCTGAGACCTGCGCCACATCAGGGAAACTGCGCAACAGACTGCCGAAGGTGCCTGTGGACCGTCCTTAAACACAGGAGTGTACAGCGAGCGATGCGAGCAGTCCGTACGCTCAGGATGGTTTTGGATCGTCACCTAAGAGGCTGTATATCTCTCTACTGCGCGGTTGGAAATTCCACATAGACAATGCGCACGCTGACGCCTATAGGCTGAGTTTCCGCCTTTGATGGAAGGCCGCCAGCCTTCCATCGAAGGCGCAAACTCAGTCTAGAAACCACAGCGACCTTTTCGCTTGAATCTAGATGCTTCCCAACACTGAGAGCGTGAATGCACTACAGAACGAACGCGCCTCTAACTGTCAGTTAACAGGCACCATTTGACTTTGCTCGGCATATGCACACAGCACAAAGGCACGTGCATCACTGCTTTTCTTCACAACCTGATTGTTTATTTTCCAATCGTTCGATCACGCATAACACACGAGTCTCAGAGCAGCACGCAGCGGCACCTGCTGCGCATTTGGAAACAAACTCCAGCCGAAATAAGCCGTGTAAACGTTCAAACGCGACACTCGAAAGCCATTCGCCCTGAGTCAGCTCTTCGTTACCTACTGGCTTCACGCCATATGCAGACACCAAGCCCAATACGTTGGCAATAGTTCCAATTGCGTTAATAATTGATGTGACGTTCGGCTGAGCCATACTGCCAGTCAGAATAAATGACGATAGATGGGGAGTGAACTGACCATGGGAAATTCACAAGTGTAGGTGCCTACCATGAAACAACACTTAGGTGCAATGTTAAACTAAAATTGTCGAACGATACGAAGACTTGGTGAACGTCTGCGGCATGGGTAATTGCACTCCAACCGACTGCAGACATGATTGGCCTTCCGCACTAATACATAGCTGAGCTCCAATTGCCGACAAACCCGCATTTACGCCGACAGTGAAAGGCAGTATGTGTCCTGAGGAAAGAAGCCCTCCTTATCAGCTGACCTTTACCGTTTGGTTCATCAACCAGGGTAGCATTGCAACTTCACGCAATTTGCTGCGCCTGAAGGTGACACTTTACGCTGCGTGAACCTACCGGCTGCATGGGAAGACGGTATCACACAGTGAAACTTTGCATACAGCGAAGTTGTCTAGGGGTTGGCTGGTGAGAAACTTGCAAACCGTGATCAGATACGATGCAAAAGTAGAGGTTCACTGTGTCGTTCTTTACGCCATACTACATTTTACCACTATTGCCATATTTCATCCATTTCTTTCAAGATTGTCAGCATATATCAATCAAGCGCGAAAAACACTTTGTCAGATGTAACGGTAAGGTCTTCGTTTTTCCACGTGCAGACAAGTCGTATCTGTACACTTTGTTTCCGCCGCGACATACTCCCTGCACCTCAAGATGTTTGTCTTTTTTCCCGCATACACCAGCCAAACAGACGAGAACGGAACATGTAAATATGCAGGCTGCGCGAAGATTCACTTGATTGGAACGGTCGATGAGCTGCGGAAAACAGGCACCGCACGGAAAAGTGTAAATAATTTATTTCAGCCAGGCTACCATGTCAGGAAAGGTATGTTTGCAACCGTCCTCTCCTGCAGTCCGCGAACATTAAGATCGCAATGAGTCAGTAAAGAATTGTCGCAAGCACACACCGAACTGTATCAAACCCTACTTACTCTGCTTCATACTAACATTGCCATGCATAGCGAAGTAAAGGATGCACGTGCGTCTGTCCACAGCAGCTTGTCAGTGTACGTAGCGCACAAAGCGCACGTGCGAGAGAAGCGCAGGAGAGGTCCCTTGCGTCGCAGAGGGAAGCAACCCTCTGGACTGCCACATGGCGTCAACACAATTTCTCATTAGGAGAAGAATACCATCTACACCTCGCCCCGACCACTCTGGACATACTGGCTGCAACCGATGTGGACGTGCAGGAAGCCCGCTGTGCCAGACATGTCACAAAGAACACCTAGCAGTAAATCTGACTCCAACAGACGCATTGTAGCACGTTAAACGAACAGCACTGAACGACTGGCTTCACGCAATCAGCAGATGCTTCAGAGCTAAATATTGAAAAAGCAAGCCGTCAGAAAACACACGGTGCCGCAGCTAAACAAGAGTTCACTGGCGCCACAGCGCAACGGTGCTCGACCGAATAAAGGCATGCTTGTCGTCGATGGTACCTTCAACGACGCGCGAGCTCAAATCCTGGATTACAATCCACATCGGAGGAACTAAGCAAAAACGTGAAAGCGTCTCGTGCGCGCTCAACTGCCATACCATACGCAGTTGTCTTGATTTTCATTAAAGTGAGGGCGGCTCAACAGTTCAGTTGCTTACAGGCTGCGTAAAAGCAAGCCTGATTTTCTCTGCTCTTCTCGGTTCGAGTTCAAAAGGAAGGCTTATGGCTGGAAAGCTTCCTCGCCACATCTTTTACCGCGTTTAGTACGTTGTGCTATCCATACTGCTTGTTCAAGCTGCTGAATATCTTGACGCTTGAAAGAGGTCAGTTGACAACATTTGCACAGTTATCAGAAACAGCAAGGACGAATATAACCTCGCTACAACCGTTAGCCATGCGCAGCAGATTACCATATTCAACGATCTCATTCAATTTAAGCTGGCAACATGCCTTGCATGCTCTCGATCTGCAGTGACATTTGCCAGAAGCGTTGCTGGATCTCTAGCGCTCAGTTTGTCGCTTTTTCTTAATGCCTTCCTAAAGGGCGGAGCAACACGCCGTCTATTCACCGCTCGTACAGACCACAAATGGTGTTGACAAACGCAATTTGTGTGAACATGAAACATAATCAAAGCTTGG
>NW_013652662.1:0-5041 GCF_000499385.1 Eimeria necatrix
AATTTATTTGAATTTTAGAATTAATTCTTTTAAATAATTCAATTTCGAAACATTTCCGAAGTTTCTTTTAATTAAATCTTTTAAATAATTTAATTTATTTGAATTTTAGAATTAATTCTTTTAAATAATTCAATTTCGAAATATTTCCGAAGTTTCTTTTCGAAAAGTAAAATTCAAAATCCAAAAACTGGCCCTGAGACCCTCTGCATGCAGGTTTTGGAGTGTCTGCGGAACTGCAGTGTTGGAAGAAATTAAAATGAATTTATTTTCTCTTTTTAATTCAATTAAAAAGAGTTTTCTTTTCCAAAACTTCTTCAAATTTCGCGAAATAATTCCAAAAATCTTTCAAATTCCTCGAAATAATTCCAAAACTCCTTCAAATTTGGAATTATTTCGCAAAATTTGAAGGAGTTTTGGAATTATTTCGAGAAATTTGAAAGGTTTTTGGAATTATTTTGCAAAATTTGAAAGATTTTTGGAATTATTTCGAGAAATTTGAAGGAGTTTTGGAATTATTTCGCAAAACTTGGAAAAATTTTGAAATTATTTCGCGAAACTCTTTCAAGTTTCGCGAAATAATTTCAAAAATATTTCAAAATTTGCGAAATAATTCCAAAAATTTTTGAAAATTTGCGAAATAATTCCAAAAATCTTTCAAATTTCTCGAAATAATTCCAAAAATCTTTCAAATTTCTCGAAATAATTCCAAAAATCTTTCAAATTTCTCGAAATAATTCCAAAAATCTTTCAAATTTTGCGAAACAATTCCAAAAATCTTTCAAATTTTGCGAAACAATTCCAAAAATCTTTCAAATTTTGCGAAATAATTCCAAATTTTGCGAAATAATTCCAAAACTCTTTCAAGTTTTGATTTTTTCCGCTGAAAGCTGCGGCGGACTCCGCGAACTCGCCGGCTGCGCCGCGGATTCTGCAGAAAAAGAATTTCAAGTTTTATTTTCTTTTTAATTTCAAAGCTGCATTTCAAGTTTTATTTTCTTTTTTATTTTCTTTTTTTCTTTTTATTTCCATTTTGGACTTTTTTATTTTCTTTTTTTCCTTTTATTTCCATTTTGGACTTTTTTAGTACTCACCGCGAGTGTCGTGCAAGTTTTCAGAATCTGCACAAGTCCAAAATCTTTTTTCTTTTTTTCCTGCATTTCCTTTGTTGCAAGAAATTGCAATTTTAAAAAATTAAAAAAAAAACAAACTTTGGAAAATAAAAACTTGGAAAGTCGAATTTTGTTGTCTTTTGCAGAAAATAAATTCAAAATTTGCAATTTAATGCCATTTCGGAATTCATTTCGAGTTTGCTGCTGCAAAGATTCTCTTTTTGTTCAGCTTTTTGTTGCTGCTCAGAGAATTAATTAATTAAATTAATTCCATTAAAGTTAATTAATTAATTAATTAATTAATTAATTAATTTTATTAAAGTTAATCATTTAATTAATTAATTAATTAATTAATTTTATTAAAGTTAATCATTTAATTAATTAATTAATTTTATTGAAGTTAATCATTTAATGCAATTAATTCAACTCCAACTTGCTGAGTGGCCGCGGGCGACAGACACATGAAATCAATTTTGAAATTAAAAATGAAAAAAGTATTTTTTGGACTTTTTTGGAATTTTTCAAAGTCCGAACTTTGCCACAAAACTTGGGAGTAGAAAGCCGAATATAAAAAGAGGAAAACAACAGAATAAAAACAAGAAATAAAAAAGTATAAAAAGAAATGAATAAAACTCAATTTAAAACAAGAAATAAAACATAATATAGTATAAAAAGAAATGAATAAAACTCAATTTAAAACAAGAAATAAAACATAATATAGTATAAAAAGAAATAAATAAAACTCAATTTAAAACAAAAAATAAAACATAATATATTCTTTTTTAATTTCAATTTTTGCTCTTCATGCAACAGTTTCAATCTGCCGGATTGCCTCCACAGCAACACTGGCGGGACGCAGGCAGCAAATTAGTTTCCTGAATTTGCAATGGCTGTTTTATTTTCTTTTTTTTATTTATTTTTATTTTTTAAATGAAGAAATTCGTTTTTTTAAATCAAAAAATGGCTTTTTCCGCCACTAGACAGCACACAGCAGCTGGCTGGCTCGCTGGGGCTGCTGGGGCCCCCCGGGGCTTTCTAAGGAGTTCCTGGACTAAAATAGTTTTCAAAAAAAGATAGTTTTCAAATTAACTTTTATTTGAAAACTGAAAACGAATTATTCGCAGCATTGACGGGCTCTACGGTGTACAGACACCCCAACACCGCAGATCGCCAGCTTTCCACGCCGCCTGTCTTGCAAAAAGCGTCACTTTCGACTCAAACGCCGAATAAATGATCAGAAAAAAGAGAATAAATAAACAAAGAGTTTCATTTTTGAACTTTGAACGAATTTCGAGGAAGTTTTCTTTTTTTTTTCTCCTTTTTGGACTTGGGTTTCCGTCGAGCCGCCGCAGTCGCAGCTGTTCGGCGCAGCAGCAACAAGAGGATCCGGAGAGTTTTCCCGGTTGATCTCTGTTTATTTGCCTTCTAAAAGAAAATAAATACCATTTAATTCAATTAAAAAGAAAATAAATACCATTTAATTCAATTTATTCGCAAAAAACTGCAGATTCCCGTTCAGATCTGGACTTGGCGAAAATTCAACAAGTGGCGATTCCAACGATGCAGAAGCCTCGAGGCACTTTCGGAGGAACTTTACCGGAAAAAAGAAGAAATTAAAAAATAAAAAAGAATTAATTTGCAAAAAAAGGTAATTTAAATGATTTAAAACAAACTTACCTCTTCATGCACTCGTCTCAGCTATCTGCAGTGCGCAGGGTTTAGGGTTTAGGGTTTAGGGTTTAGGGTTTAGGGTTTAGGGTTTAGGGTTTAGGGTTTGGGGGCGACACAAAGAGAACAAGACTGAGCTGAATAGACATGAAAGGATTGTTTCTGGATTTGGAAAGTCAAAGAATTTGAATTTGAAATTAAATCTTTTTCAAATATTCAAATTGCATTATTTCAACACGATTTAAAAACCAATTATTATTTTTTAAATTATTATTTTTTAAATTACTATTTTTTAAATTGTTATTTTAAATTTGGATTTAATTTTTATTTTTTATTTTTATCTCTTTACTATTTCCAGTGTCATTACTTGTTGCAGTTCGCTCCAGCACTAATAACATTATTATTGTTTTATTATTTTTATTGTTTTATTAATATTATTATTATTATTATTATTATTATTATTATTATTATTATTATTATTATTATTATTGTTATTATTATTGTTTTGCTACTTTTACTTTTTGTTATAATTTATTATTGTTATTATTGTTGTCATTATTATTATTATTACCATTATTATTATTATTATTGTTTGTTGTAATTTATTATTTATTATGTAATTTATTATTAGTATTATTATCGTTATTATTATTGTTATTATTATTATTATTATTATTATTATTATTATTATTATTATTATTATTATTATTATTATTATTATTATTATTATTATTAGTTATCAATTTTATTAGAAGTAAATAATAAAAATAATTATATTATTACTATTAAAGAAGATCTCTGAGTTGCAAAGTCTTCACCAGATGTTCGCAAATTGAAGTTCGAATTCAAATTAAATTTTCAAAATTCATTTTAAAAAGTTTTTTGTTTTTCTAAACTTTAATTGTCAGGTCTTGACGGCGTTATTGCTTTAGTGGCATTATTGTTTAAATGGCATTAATGGCATTATTACATTAATGGCATTAATGGCATTATTATTTTAATGGCATTATTATATTAATGGCATTATTATTTAAATGGCATTAATGGCATTATTATATTAATGGCATTATTATTTTAATGGCATTATTATTTTAATGGCATTAATGGCATTATTATTTTAATGGCATTATTATTTTAATGGCATTAATGGCATTATTATATTAATGGCATTATTATTTTAATGGCATTAATGGCATTATTATATTAATGGCATTATTATATTAATGGCAGTATTATTTTAATGGCATTAATGGCATTATTATATTAATGGCATTATTATTTTAATGGCATTAATGGCATTATTATATTAATGGCATTATCATTTTAATGGCATTAGTGGCATTATTATTTTAATGGCATTATATTTTTAATGGCATTATTATTTTAATGGCATTAATGGCATTATTATTTTAATGGCATTATTAGATTAATGGCATTAATGGCATTATTATATTAATGGCATTATTATTTTAATGGCATTATGACTTCAACTTTTCCTTTTTGAAATGAAATTCAGAAAATGGAATTTTCTTCAATTTCTTTTCAAGAGGCCCTCGAGGGCTGGAGGACTGTAAAGAAATGCGAGGCGCGGGGGCTGTTGGAAACAGCAGATTTGTGGGTCATTTTATTTTTAAATTTCTTTTTTTTGCATTTAAATTCAATTTATTTAATTATTTATTATTTTATTTGCATTATTTATTTATTATTTTGCCATTTAAATTCAACTTTTTAATCTTTTTGCCATTTAAATCAACTTGTTTGGTGTTTTGCGACTTGAACTCAGCTGCTCAATCGTTTTGCAGTCGGAGTTCAATTATTTGTTCTTTTGTTTTCCCGCTGCGACAAACAGCAGAAAAGAGAATTAAATTGCGAAAATATATTTATAAAAGAAATATTTATTAATTTTGTTTTTCTGTTTTCTTTTCGCAAACTTTTCAACAGCAGTTGAAGCGGTGGACGGGGTGTACAGACAGCTGCTGGGAAAGTCGCAGGGTCGGGGAGGCCAAACGAAGCGGAAAAGAAAATTGAAAACTTTTAAAGACTTTTGGAAACCTTTTAAGGATTTAAAAATGAATTAAAAACAAATAAAGAAGTGCATGCAGCAGCAAAATGTCTTTTGTCTTTTTGCTGCAGCTTGAGGGAACTTTTTTGTTTTGCAAAAAACCAAAAAGATGTTAATGCAGCTTTTCTTGCTGCAGCAGCAGAAGCCGATGAACTCGCCGGCCTGCCCCCCTGCTGTTTGTCTGTGGGCACAAATAAATAAA
>NW_013652663.1:0-3288 GCF_000499385.1 Eimeria necatrix
GTCTGCCGAGCTTTGCGCACATATTGCGATACTGTTGGTGCTACAATTTAGCATTAAAGTACTTCCTCGATCAAACCCTTAGCCTGCCACTTACCCTGCCAACAGCTCACCAGAAACGCGGCGACAACAGACTTTCGAACGCGTTCAGCTCTGTACCAGCCAGCAAACACAACTGGCTGTATATTCACTCACAGTGACACTGTCCGTTGTTTCGGATCGTTCACTACGACAGGGGGCACCCGTCTGGTACCCCTTGGGGTAGTGTGGCGCGAGTGAGATCTTTGAAACCACAGGTCTTGACCCTCACCAGTGACGCTTCTCAGAATGCTCCACGACTCATTTACATGCCTGGATATGCTAGGAAGCCAACGAACAAACTCCTCTTATTTCTTCTCCAAACATCTCAATCGGCCTTGTAACGGACTGCAGTCCAGCTGCATGAAGCAAGCGTCTCGCTGCATCTGGCTCAGGGCTACAAAATCCGACTGGCGGACGCATCCACTACGCACCTTCACGCCCTAATCTGCAGGGTGACATGAACGCAAAAACATATAGCCAACAAATGCGCGGTTAGAGGCCCTGCTCCCACTGAATTCTTTGTGCAACAAAGCTTCTATATTCACAGCTCCTGGGAACCTGTAGGCGCCCAGCTTTTTCTTCAGTTGCTCATACTGCAGCTGACTCAGATTGTCATTTTCTCCCCATGCAAATTCCCTCCGATAAAGAGCTAGCATCTTGCTGTCGCGTTCGCATTAACACGACACGGGCTAACCACCCACCAACATGTACCTAACGCGCACGCCTTCCTGAAAACGACCAAAAATGTCACGCACTGCCGAGCTTTGCGCACATATTGCGATACTGTTGGTGCTACAATTCAGGAGCAAGACGCTTCCTCTATCATACCCCTTAACCTGCCACTTACCCTGCCAACAGCTCACCAGAAACGCGGCAACAACACAGCATCGACCTCGCTCAACTCTGAAACAGCCAGTAAACACAACTGGTTGTGGATCCACCCACTATCTGCGACAAGCAACAAAGCCTAGCAGGTGATGCTATTCCCCGTGGGCAGACCGTGGGGACACCTGCACAAACGAGAAGTATAAAGCCATGCAGCACTGCACCACAATGAAGTCACTGTCAAACTAACTGCCAAGAAAAACCGCACGTCGAACGAATCGCCTATGCATCAGCACCGGCTGAGCGCCTCTCGTCTTATAATAGCCACCGCACCCTCATCGCACCGCGCTCACTCTACTTTGAAACCACACGCCTTGGCCCTCACCAGTGACGCTTCTCAGAATGCTCCACGACTCATTTACATGCCTGGATACGCTGGGCAGCGAACAAACAAACGCGACAACAAGAGAGCTTCGGACGCCCTCGGCCCGGTAACAGCCAGTAAACACAACCATCTGTAGGCCCACCCACTATCTGTGACAAGCAACAAAGCCTAGCAAGTGATGCTATTCCCCGTGGGCAGAACACGGGGACACCTGCACAAACAAGAAGTATAAAGCCATGCAGCACTGCACCACAATGAAGTCACTGTCAAACTAACTGCCAAGAAAAACCGCACGTCGAACGAATAGCCTACGCATCAGCACCGGCTGCGCGCCTCTCGTTTCATAATAGCCACCGCACCCTCATCGCATCGCGCTCACTCTACTTTGAAACCACACGTCTTGGCCCTCACCAGTGACGCTTCTCAGAATGCTCCACGACTCATTTACATGCCTGGACATGCTAGGAAGCCAACGAACAAACGCCTCTTATTTCTTCTCCAAACATCTCAATCGGCCTTGTAACGGACTGCAGTCCAGTTACATGAAGCAAGCGTCTCGCTGCATCTGGCTCAGGGCTACAAAATCCGACTGGCGGACTCATCCACTACGCAGCTTCACGTCCTAATCTGCAAGGTGACATGAACGCAAAAAAATGTAGACCAACACTGCGCGGTTAGAGGACCTGCTCCCACTGAATTCTTTGTGCAACAAAGCATCGATATTCACAGTTCCTGGGAACCTGTAGCCGCCCAGCTTTTTCTTCAGTTGCTCATACTGCAGCTGACTCAGATTGTCGTTTTCTCCCCTTGCAAATTCCCTCCGACAAAGAGCTAGTATCCTGCTGTCGCGTTCGCACTGACAAGACACGGGCTAACCACCCACCACGTATTACTCCCGTGCGCGCCTTCCTGAAAACGACCAAAAATGTCACGCACTGCCGAGCTTTGCGCACATATTGCGATACTGTTGCTGCTACAATTTAGCATTAAAGTGCTTCTTCGATCATTCCCCTTAACCTGCCACTTGCCCTGCCAACAGCTCACCAGAAACGCGGCAACAACACAGCTTCGAACGTGATCAGCTCTGTAACAGCCAGTAAATACAATTGCCTGTATATTCACTCACAGTCTGTGACAGGCAACAAAGCCTAGCAAGTGACGCTATTCCCCGTGGGCAGACCACGGGGACACCTGCACAAACGAGAAGTATAAAGCCATGCAGCACTACACCACAATGAAGTCACTGGCAAACTAACTGCCAAGAAAAACCGCACGTCGAACGAATAGTCTATACATCAGCACCGGCTGCGCGCCTCTCGTTTTACAATAGCCACCGCACCCTCATCGCACCGCGCTCACCCTACTCTGAAATCACACGTCTTGAACCTCACCATTGACGCTTCTCAGAGTGCTCCCCTACTCATTTAGATGCCTTGATATGCTGGGCAGCGAACACACAAACGCGGCAACAACAGAGCTTCGGACGCTCTCGGCTCAGTAACAGCCAGTAAACACAACCATCTGTAGGTCCACCCACTATCTGTGACAAGCAACAAAGCCTAGCAAGTGATGCTATTCCCCGTGGGCAGACCATGAGGACACCTGCAGAAACGACAAGTGTAAAGCCATGCAGCACTGCACCACAATGAAGTCACTGTCAAACTAACTGCCAAGAAAAACCGCACGTCGAACGAATAGCCTACGCATCAGCACCGGCTGCGCGCCTCTCGTTTTATAATAGCCACCGCACCCTCATCGCATCGCGCTCACTCTACTTTGAAACCACACGTCTTGGCCCTCACCAGTGACGCTTCTCAGAATGCTCCACGACCCATTTACATGCCTGGATATGCTAGGAAGCCAACGAACAAACGCCTCTTCTTTCTTTTCCAACCACCTAAATCGGCCTTGTGACGGACTGCAGTCCAGCTGCATGAAGCAAGCGTCTCGCTGCATCTGGCTCAGGGCTACAAAATCCGACTGGCGGACTCATCCACTAC
>NW_013652664.1:0-5111 GCF_000499385.1 Eimeria necatrix
GCGCTTCCTCGCCACAGCGACACCCATCCGCCTCGCGATTACAGACAAGGACATCTCTACCTCACACTTAATTTGCAACGTACACACCTGCAGCTAGAGCTGCAGCTGTGACCGTTGCAAATTATGCACAGACTCCGCATAGTTGTTGCGGTCAACTACAGTGCACATGAGGAGTGCAGAGCGTTCCAGACCGTGCCAAACCCTTTTACCCTACATCGCTTGTAACCTTGCAGGTGGGCGAGTGCGCGTTCCATCGCAACCCTCATGCATAAACAAAATCAGCCACAAAGCAGCAATACTTCAACAACCAAATGCCTTTCCAAAGCTAAAATGAGCAGAACACCAGAGTGACGCGCGATGTCCTGTCGGCCGCGACAACACAATTGTCGCTCCTCCCAATTTCTTCTGCACCACAAATTGAATCGTTTTCAATCGACCACTCATGCCAAACGCGGAACGAACAAAGCCAAGTGATCCGCCGAGCCCTACCAACTCAGTACTCAATGCCCAACCACTTTTGTCTCCACGTACATACTGCACACCATGCAACGCTAGCGGGTACTTCATATTATTAACACATGTCCTTCCAAACGCTTTATGGATCCCCAAAATTTTCAGGCACGAACATATATACACAAACAAACCACCTGTACGACCGTCACCAGCAACTGACGCATCACCATTATCAAACCTTAATCACTTGCTTCCACAATGCATTCAATGCGATTACACAGAAAGACTACCCTAGCTCCAACTGTGTAGGTTGCAAGCTATGCACAAACGTCGCAGAGTTGTTGCGGTCAAACGAAGCCCAGGCAAAATATATACAGTGTTGTAGGCCGCGACGAGCTTTTGACCCTACGTCCTCTGTTGCCTCGAAGATGGCCGAGTGCGCGCTCTACCGCAACCCTCATGCATAAACACAGGCGACGCCGGAAACGCGGCATCGAACAGTCGCGGCCAGTTGCGAAAACTAAATGAGCAAAATCTGTACTCAATAATCATCAGCTTTCGTTTCCACGTACATCCTGCATACCGTGCGAAGCTAGCCGGCGTTTCATATCAACACACTCCCTTCCAAACATCTATCATCGATCCACGAGCACACATACAGCGTGCGCGCAGCACACACCTTCATCTAACGAGCGAACGCATGCTGAAACAGCCAAACAACGGCTGAACATCAAGACTGGACACGTGAGTAGCGCTGCCTCGTCGCAGCGACACCCATCCGCATTGAGATGACAGCGGAGGACAGTCCTTGCTCCAAGTGTGCATGTTGCAAATAATGCGCACACTCCGTACTTCTATTGCGGTTAAACAACGCGCACATATGGGATGTAGAGCGTTCCAGACCACGCAGAGCCCTTTGACCCTACGTGTTTTGTTAGCTTGCAGGTGGGCAAGCCCCACCTCCAACGCAGCTTCGAAGCATGAACAAAAGCGGGAACGAAGCCGCAACACTCCAATAATCACATGCCTTTGCAAAGCCTCAATAAGCAGAACACCCAATCGACGCCCGCTGCCCTGTCCACCGCATCAACGCAATTGCCGCATTTCCTAACTTCTTCAGCACCACAAATGAAACATTTCCCATCGACATCTGCATCACTAGTATGCCGACCACAACCAGGTAATGCACCAAACCCTACCATCGCGGTTGGCAATACTCATTGCCTTCTTTCTTCACGTACATACTGCGCAACCTACAAAGCTGGGAGGCATTTCATTTACCACACGTCCGTCCAAACATATCACATCGATTTACGAGCACTGCAACAGCGTGCGAGCAACACACATCTTCATCTAACGAGCGAATGAACGCTAAAAGATGGGAAAGACTTGTGAGCATAAATACTGGGGTGCGAAGTGCAAACACTTCGTACACAAGACTTGCGCTGCCTGCCGACAAAGATATCCACCCGTCACAGCCCTACAAACGCGCACACCCTCAATTGCACCTACTAAACTCTGCTCACGCTCCGGACATTTCTCACTCTCCACGCACATCACAGCTGAGCTGTCCACACTCGTTACAGAGTACTGTGCACATAAGTTTCATTGCCTTTTACACGGGCAAATGAGCGCGTTGTCTCACCGCTGATACATATGAAATGCTGCAACAAATTCGCGAAATAACGCCAACTGAGTCCACGCAGAACTTGAATCAAGCAAACAAGCGCGTTACGAGCAGCGTCGGATGCACTACACCAAGAAGCATTTCTCCACCACAGTTCCTCCCGCTTGCCGCGACCAGCTCATGCAGACGCCCCTAAAAACCACTTGTGCTTTTCGTGTCGCACACCGAACCCATAGCAAACACAACTGCATTCCGCTCCACGCTCTCCACCTACAATTGTTTAATGTCGAATTGTGTATCTTCACACACAGTGTGCAAGCAAGTCACGGAAAGGCACGTGGTCCTCGTTTCTACAGGTGCTTCTTCTCGACTTAAACATTGCCCCAAAATTATGTGCATCAGAATTGCTGCAACAAGAAAAGCACCATCGAAGGCGACGGCCGGCATTTCGCCATAGACGTATTCGCCATTACGGGTTGCGCTTGAAGCAGGGTTGCCTGCCCGGCTTTGGACTCATTAGCCGGTGGTGCGTAGGCGTAATGAAACGTAGGGTCGAGTGATAGGCTTTTAGGGTGAAGAGTGAACGTTGAGACGGTTTAATACATCTTGCGCAGTAAGCGCGACTTAAGCGTTGTCTCCGTCCTTGTAATTGTCGAAAAGAACACGAAGTCACACAAACGCATTTGCAGTCCTTCCACTGTTCATCATTCTTTCACGCCCCACGCAAAAGTGCACCTACGGGATGCACAGAAGCGACGACCCGGTGCACTTTGGTTTCGTAGATTCTCCCGCCCACATCTACACAACAAGCAGCATTCTAAATGTGGAGGTGGCCGGCGAGCGCATGCGGCTCGTTCGGCATTCAACGCCGTTGAATCCGTGAAGGAAGGTGACATTCCGACACAATCACCTGCATAAGGGGCGCCGAGTGTCAAGCGCTCTATCTGCTTCAACAGCTATGAGGCTGACCATGCAGTGAACGAAACGACACATCGTCTCCTTCGCATGTCCCGCACGCACGTCAAACATCAAAGTAATTCGCTCGCCAAAAGCATCAGTGCTACCGTCACCAGTAACTGCAACAATAACTTAATGAAGACGTACTCCCTGTAGCAGCGGCGTTTCTTAAATGCCTACTCGCGAGGTGCTCTCATCTCGACGTGAAGCCCAGCCTCTTGTGCAGCAATCAGGAAGGCAACTGCCGCCTGTAGTGGGCCCGGCTTTATGCGCAATAGGCCGCAAAAGATGCTCTCGATGCGCGATAAAAAGGAAAACATGGTAAACTGCAAATATTGCACACACGGGAGTAGCGCTTCTTCGCCACAGCGACACCCATCCGCCTCGCGGTTACAGACAAAGACATCTCTACCTCACACCTGTATGTTGCAAATTATGCACAGACTCCGCACACTTCTTGTGGTAAAGAAAAGCCCACATGACGGGTGCAGAACGTTCCAGGCCGCGCCAAAAACTTTGCGCCTATGCCCTGGATCGGCTCATTTGTGGCCGAGTGCGCGCTCCACCGCAACCCTCATGCATTAACAAAAGCAGCTACGAAGCAGCGACATTGCAACAATAACATGCCTTTCCACCTACGTGACGCGCGATGTCCTGTCCAAATTAAAACATTTCCAATCGACCATTCATATCAACCGCGTAGCCAACATAGCCACATGCTACACCAAGCCCTACCACCTCACTAGTCAATACTCCTCAGATTTTGTCTTCACGTACATGCTGCACACCAAAATTAGCCGGCGTTTCATATCAACACAACTCCTTCCGAATAGTTCTCATGCATTTGCCACCGCAGATGCAGAGTGCGTGTGACACACACCTCCATCTAACGAGCGAATGCACGCTCAAAAAGGCACACTGTGGCTGAACATCAAGACTGGGGAGCAACCTTGCAACCGCATCCTACACGGGGCTTGCGCTTATTCCTCACTGAGATATCCACCCGTCGTAGGCCTACAAACGCGCACGACGTCAACTGCACCTAATAAACGCTGCTGATCCTCCTTATATTTCTCATTCTCCACGCAAATCACAGAAGAACCGCCTTCCATCGTTACGGAGTACTGTGCACAAAGGTTTCATTGCCATGTACAGAGGAGAGCGCAGGCGTCACCTCACCACTCTTGCATGTGAAAGACTGCAATGAAAAAGCGAATTCAAACCAACTGAGTCTACGCAGAACCTGAGTCAAGCAAGCGAGTACGCTAGAATCAACGTTCGGTACAGTACACCGAGAAGCATTTCCCCGCCACAGTTCCTCCCGCTTGCCGCGACCAGCTCATGCAGACGCCCCTAAAAACCATCTGGCTTTTCGTGTTGCACACCGAACCCATAGCAAACACAACTGCATTCCGCTCCACGCTCTCCACCTACAATTGTTTAATGTCGAATTCTGTATCTTCACACACAGTGTGCAAGCAAGTCACGGAAAGGCACGTGGTCATCGTTTCTACAGGTGCTTCGTCTCGACCAAGGCATTGCCACAAAATTATGTGCATCAGAATTGCTGCAACAAGAAAAGCACCATCGAAGGCGACGGCTGGCATTTCGCCATAGACGTAGGCGCGTAAGGCCAAGCGCGAACTTCGTCCCAACGGACGGGCCGAAACCTGAGTAATCCGCCACCACGCATCCGCGTTACTTTGCATCCCAGCTCACTATCCGAAAATCCCACTTCTCACTTGCAACTCTGTCAAATTATGTAGAACGCGTCATTCGCGCTGAATTCTCAACAGAGGCAGGATTTAACTGTCGAAAAGAACACGAAGTCACACAAGTGCATGTGCAGTCCTTCCAACGTCTTGCTATTGTTCGTCATTCTGGCACCCCCCTCGCAAGAGTGCACCTATGGGCTGCAGAAAAGCAATGACGGCGATGAAAAATGAAGCATCTCAGAGCTGCCGACATCCACACAGCAAGCAACAATCTACATGTGAAGGTGGACGGCGAGCGCATGCGGCTCGTTCGGCATTCAAAGCTGTTGAATCCGTGAAGGACGGTGACATTCCGAGAC